>NW_010424028.1:16816-33710 GCF_000710305.1 Buceros rhinoceros silvestris | reverse complement strand
CTCTTATCTCAAAATAGGATATTTAAAAACAAACAAACAAAACCAATCTGATGAGCTGCAACTCCACCACAAACCAATTTCATTAAATTATAATCCTCTTTATTTTTAATGTAATTCTGTTACTATCTCCCACTTCATTTCTGATGATTTTAAGTAGACATTTTTTCTTTTCTTTGTCCCTTTCTCTGTACTCCTACTAGGATCTTTTTTTGGTGTAAATTATATTGTTGGAAAAGTGTTCCAACTGGTCTAATCAGTGTCCAGTGTAATGCAATAAAATTTAGTTTTCAATTAGTCATTAGGGTCAAACACCATCCTCTTGAGTACAGAGAATAAAAATTCAATACTTTAATCTCTTTATTAAAAGATTCTCCTGGGTTACAGAAGCAGATTAAAAACTGTGCTGTCCAAGATGGTGAGTCTGCCAAATGTGCCTTTGTAACTAACCTTTTAGAAGGCTGGGAATATTTTCAACATGTTATGGAATAAAATGACAGGGCGGGAGGAAGTATAATCTTTAGAAAACTGAGTGCTCTGGCATCATTGCAAATGGAAATAATCAGCATTTCCTTCTAGGAAGAGCCCTTTGTATATCAAATTTGCTTTCCGTGTATTTTTTTAAATGCTGTTTTAAGAATTATTTGTTCTGCTCACATCTGGTCCCTAAAACATATTCATTAGGCATATGTTTTGAAAGGAATTAAAGAGCAAACGTTGTAGTATTCGTTGTCTAATATCAAAATACATGACTGTCATATCAGGGTGTTCTTCCTCTGGTTCTAGTGCTATGCAGGCAAATGATTAGTGGTTGATCAGCAAACTGTTATATATAGTTGAGTTTCACACCTCTTCCTTTACTCAGTGTGTTTACTTTCCCATGTAAAATTGTGCCTTCTGTGATTCTCTTTCTTTATTCTAATACTCTGTACTAGAGTGGAGGGATAGAGGGTTCTTCCTTCTCTCTCCTTCCCTCTCCTTCCCTCTCCCTTCTTCTCTCTTTGCTTTTTCTTTAGTTGGTTTGGGTTTTTTTCCCCAAGCAGGTGTATGGACATGGCAAGATAAAGTCTTCATATGAGATAGATACATGGTAAATAGCATTGTAACAGAGAAAGGAGTGGGGTTTAGTCTAAAACTTTCAAAATCTAAGCTATGGGCATCCAGTTATTCCAGCCATTACTGATCATCTAGTCTTTATTTCTGTGGGTCAGCTAATGCAGTCATAGGATAGGAAATGGTAGGACTTGTTCCTGCCTTGAGTACAAATACAATTTAAAAATAGTCTAATGTAATTGCACAGGTATGATTGTTTACGTATATATATTTAAATGACTTGATTATTATCTTAAGCTATATAGAGATCTCATGATTAGGATCTCTATATAATCCCAGTTTAGATATATGTTTCTTTTTTGGAATCTTTGAAAAGCCATTCCTTTTTTTTTAATGTGTGCATGGTCTCACTTGCAGTAAAACAGGCAAAATCGTTATTTGTCGTAATTACATTTGTACAAGGGTCTTAATCCTAGTTTTTTATAGTTAGGGCTCTACGGAATGAACATCTGCATCCTTTTCTTTCCCATGTATAATATCACTAGTGTCAAAGTTAGGAAGTCCTTGGGAATGGATTTTTCCTCGGGGGTTATCCTAGATAGCGAAAAATCGATGTTGAATAAATCTTTCATTTCTGTTTGGTGATAGACATTGCAATATTTTTATCTTCTGCAATGACTGGGAGGTTCTTGTGGTTGAGAGAGCAGTTATAGCTCCACGTAAACTAATATTCAGTTAGTAACATATTTTGGCTCATAGTCACAAATTAGATTTCACAACCTATAGAGAGTGTATAGAGAATCATGAGAGATAATTTTTATTTCGTGCTTATACAGGTTTCTCTTCCTCTTTTTTTCCCAAGGGAAAGATCATTGTCTGTAGAAAACATAAAATAAAATGTTGAAGTCCTTCATAAGAAAGAGTGGTACTGGTGAGATATTACACCGTAATCAATAAATCACACATCAGTAACCTTTTTTTTTTTTTTCTTTTTTTAATTTAGAGGAAGAATGTGTCTCAGGAAAAGCCTTTCATATTGTATATGCTGAATAATATTTTGTAGACACTGTTGTCAGGTAGTTTTAGAAAAAAATATAATAATATTGAAAATTCTTTTAATATCTTTTATAATTTTGTTTCAGATACTCCTGAGAAATACAGAAAGATTCACTGTGTGAACTGTTTGTTTTAAAAGTTTAGAGATTTATGGCAAAACCTCTTAAAATTACATTATTCTTTTACAGTGCATATATCAACATTTGAATCTTTTTTCTGCTGTCAATAGTTACCATACAACAACAATCAACTCAAAAAGAGCACCACCTGCTGATCATTTTAGCCGGATGTGATGTCATAATTCTTTTAAAGTAACAAGTGTAAGATGTAGACACTTTTTTTTGGCTCTGCCCAATTTGCAGATATTTTAAGTCCTGAATCTTTTCAGGGAGGTCAAACACAAAAGTTATAAACTCCTGTAGAATATGGAACACCATTACAGCTTTTGATCTTCATCTTCACCCAACCATTTTGTTCTCTAAATGTGCCATTCATTTTTATTGTTGTACTGCAGAAATATTTACTATCAGAGAAGAAATTTACTTTGAAAGATGTGCAGAAAGTCTCATTCACATCAAAGGAAACATCTCTCTATCTATGCGGTAACTTCTAGGAGCTCATTTTTGAGAAATAGCAAGTGTAACATAGCGAAAGGTATTTGTTTTAAATAGGACAGATAAGTGTCCTGAGTAGCAAGTTCGAGCCAGTTTTTGAAGTATTGTTGCAAAGAGGTTTTAATATACCACAGTTCTGCAAAGCTCAACAGTTTTGATCAAACATTTTGCGTTTAATGACAGCAGATAAAAGACATAGAGTTAAAACCAATTCTTCTTATATAAAAATAAACCATAAATGAGATTACTTTTGTATTTTCATTGCTCTCATTCAGCACTAGTCTTGCTTTCTTCTCACTTACCAATCTGACACTCCGGTAACCAACATACGTTGTTCAGTAAGGAGATGAAAGTAAATTACTGCATGCTGGTATCGTAGCCTAAGGTGTAGCCGCTTAAACTAAAAATGGGAGATACAGCCTGTGTCATACTTTGTCAGCAGGTTCTAGTTACCACACTAATTCAGATCTCTCTACTTGTTATATCTCTCTACACTTATTCAGATCTCTCTACTACCTCCAGTAGATTAACCATACCTTGATTATTGGAATCTTTATGTTGTGGTTTAAACCCAGCTGGCAACGCTATCCTAACCAAACCCAGGTCACATATCATTTTGTTGAATTCCAGGTGAAATTATGGCACTCTATAATTTCTCCACTTGTGTTGGTTTTTAAACCCATAGTTACTGAACAAGCACACCCACTGTCAAATGATTGACACTGATGTTTCCTCTGCTATTACTATTCTGCTTGTATTAGTTTATGACATGTACTTGAGACATATGTCAAGAAGGGTTAAGGAATGGATATAATTAAGGAATATAGAATAAATACGGTTATAATTAACGAGAATAGTGAGCAGCTCCCACAACTTCGTTGATCCTCTTGCTATTTTGCGTAATTGGAGATTTTCCTTTGTGAATAAAGGAAAGAGAATTGCCTTTTTTAGAGAGGGTGAGAGATATGCTTTTAGCGAAAGTAAACAAGCAATGAGTCATACTAGTTTTTAGAAGGCTTTAAAAATACTGCAGTGGGTCACGTTTACAAATTATGGAACAGAAAAGCAGATTTCAAATCTACTATGGTTTGTTTTGGTTTGGTTTGGGTTTTTTTGTAAAAATAATAGTGCCTGTATCACAAATTTCACCTGCAGCTGAGACCTTATCCTTGCTTTGAGAATGGCTACAGACCATATCAGTTACCTCCTTCCATCCAGTATTAATGGTGACTGTCTTTTTCTTCTCTATATGACTGCAATATATAGTAACACATAGTCTGCAATATTCAATGATGTAAGCAAACTGTATGAAGTTATTCTGTGAAATGGGATTATTTTGGTGAAGAGCCACCTGATAGGAATGAAAGAGACGTAAGTAAATCAAGAGAAAATTACAAGTATTAGGAATTCTCAACAAGTTTCTGTGATTTCATTGTCCCTCATATCTGACTGAATCGATTAGTAGCAGTAAGGGCACCAACATTTCATTTTGCCTTCTACTACCTCAAGCCATGTTGACACATCTAAACAAAACAAGGTGGGAGACCATACTCTAGCTTTGAGACCAAGCGTGTATTACTTATTCTTGGATTTTCTCTTGCCCTATGGGTGATACAGTTGCCTTAAGATGTATATCTCGCTGTGCTTATATTCTTCACCCTTTTCAGAATGCCTGAGACAGGGTGCAGATGGATCCACATGCTATTTCCATATCAAGAAACAGATGGTATGTACTGAAATTCCTGGTTACTGGCAAGTGAGCAAGTGTGGTTCGGAGCAAGTGGTGGAGGAGCCTGGAAATTTGTGAGCGAATTTGAGTTGTATTGAGCAACATGTTTAATGTACATGGGAAGTTGCAGTTATTTGTAGAGTCTGCTGGGTATGATGTCTCACTTGATGATTCATGTGACATATGGTGAGGTCTCAGCTTGTGAAAGTATCTTTTCTACTTCCTGAACCCATCTGATCCTTGGTGAGCTCGTGTTCGATTTCTTCTTGTTAAGCTTGTGTTAGCTTCATCTCTGAAAATAAAACTATCCTTTAAATAGAGGTCATGAGAAACAAAACAACCAAAAAGCTATTATGGATTTTTAACAATTCTTATAAGCCCTTCTGTGAAGCTGTACGAAGTTGATGATGCTTATGTACATCCTTATTTACAACTGTTCTGTACCCACAGAAACAATTCTTATGAGTATGGATTTTTCCACAACAACAGGCTTATTCAATAAGGTCTGAGCCACTGAATTTAAAGAGAGCAATATCTTTTACCCTGCTGGCCTGAATGAAAATGAATAAAGATATTACTCTCAAGAATAATAAATGAATCCTCTATCCTTGTTAGGAAACAAAGTATGATCTATTTTTCTTTTACTTTTCATGGTCATATATCTATTGTTTTATTTTAAAACTATTTCTATCTACTTTTTTTTGTGTGTTTCTAATCCTCTCAACCCCTTAGAAGCTAACATTAAAAGAAAAATTATGAAATGCACTAAAATATTTGACTGAGCTATATACAATTAATCTGTCAGAAAGAAGGTGACTGTCTAAGGAAGCAGATAGCATTTCTTCAGTTTATAAAGTAATATCAAGAATTCTTCTCTGGTCTAATCATACCTAATCTACTTATTTTGAAATCTATCACTCTGAAGATCTCCCCATCACTGTGTTTATGTATCCTTCCTAACAGTCTTCTGCAGCATTAAAAATGTGTGAGGCTTCCCAAATCAAAAGTTTTAGGAGTGTTATAATTCAAACACAGAAATATGATGCATATGCAAATAGGAAGTAGAGCGTATGCAAAAAGAAAACTTATTTTTTAAAGGAGGAAGTGATAAGCACCCAAAAGGAGATACCGAAATGGAAGAGAGAAATCCAAAATGGATTTAATATTCCTATCTCTTCTACAAACCTCGATTCTGCTCTCATCTAGATATGACGGATGAAGACTCTGTATAGCTTCATAATCATTATTAAATCACAAGACACAGTAGACTGCACACTGATCAATATTAATGTAGAAATTAAAATTTTCTTATTAACCTGATTAAATCAAATCTGAACGCACAATAGCACTTAGTGTCTGAATATCATCTATCTACCAGTTCTTTGGCCACAAAATTTGCCTTTCTGTACATATTTACCAAAACTGCATAGGACATGGTTGTAAACTGGTACTATATAAATCACCACCAAGTGCATTTCTATATCAGAGTCATTGCAAGAGTAAGGACTCCATATCTGGGAACTCTAAATATAGGAAAATATTTATTCACTTCTGAGAATGAAGTTTTCTTCACCAAAGAAAATACAAAGGTCTTTTTTCTTCCTCGCATCCTTTGTTTCTTTTCCTCTGGAAGTTTTTTAGGGATTTGGGGGTTTGCTTGATGTATAATACAGAACCCAGTGACTTGCGTGAGTGCAGCAGCTGGTGATCTGCACCAACCAGCTTATTACTTTTTGAGACCTCAGACTATTTTTCCTCTTTGTGTACAGAGGTGGTTGTAACTAACTTCTGGTCTATGACAGGAAATACAGTTAATTAATTAAGAAGTGCTTCTCTGAGGTTATTTTGGGAATCTTGTTCCCGTGTTTTGAAGTTCCTGGGTTTATCTCCCCCACATTAAAAGAGTTGATTAAAAACCAAACCAAAACAACAACAAAAAAATCCTAGCCACACTTTTCTATATTTTCAGGATAATAAAGATATTTGAGAGTGTCCTAGATTTTTTATTATTATTATAACGCTCCCTTTATAGTAATATCCCTTATCAGTGATTGATCCAGCTGCTAACCAATGTATAAACTGAAAAAAAGTGCATAGTTAAAGCCCTAGCTACAAACTAACCCAGTAGTGTGGATGAGAAGAGCGTACTCTCTGGCCCACTGTTTTTAAATCATGTAGGTATCATCACTGGCTTACTTTTTGCTGTAAGAGGTTGTGAAAGTTCTGCCATATCGATGTTCTTCCCACAGAATCATCACTTGGAAGGTTTAAGCTAGTTTTACTTCTGTACTGGGATCAGCTCTGTGATATAAGTCCATTACTCTTTTTTTCTATATGTATTGCATTTCTTTTTTAGTTCGGGTATGAAAGTTTGCCATAGGAGAAAAAACAGTGTTTCCTCTCTTCAGAAACGTGTTAGCAGCACTTTATCTGACAAATTATATTTTGTTATGGGTTATTCTTTTCTGAAGAATTTGACGTTAGAAGATCAGGGTATGAAATCTCCTTTATGGAAAGAAATGTCATTGCTTGTACATGCCAGAAACATTTCCAGTACTGTAGGTGATATATTTGCCAAACCTGATGTAAAAACAATGTGACAAAAATCCAGAAATTACACCTCTTTTTTAGTAACCTATTTTTATCTGTTGTGACTTACGTATTTTATATATATATATTTATCTAATCAGCCACAATATAGCTAAGTGTAAAAGGGACCAAGAACTCTAATATTTGGCTTGATGTGTGAGGACCATATATAGATGACTGAAATATCTAGAAAATTAAAATATCTCAGTCAAACCTGAATAGATAACTTATATTGTTCTGAAATGCTCTAGGAAAAATATAGCTAGAACAGTGGAAGGAAACATTTTCTAGAATAGATTGAAGGATCTTTGCTTATATACTTCCTCTTATACTTCTGCACATACCTCTAAATTGATCCTGAAAGAAGTCCTAGGATATAGGACAGGAATCTGTAAAATGCCAAACTGAATAAGCATGGAATAGGGAGTAACTACTTACTATTTCTCAGAGAATAAGAACTAGAACTATCAAATTAAGGGATCAAGGCATGAGTTCAGTGCAAATGCAAGATTTTACCTGTTTTATAAAAACAGGAGGTAGAAATCTATAGATTCTACAAGAGAAGACCAAGGGCCAGTAAACATGAAAATAAAATGCAGGAAGTCCATGAAGTACAGGGTGCTGCAAGCTATTGGAATATACCAAAGAAGTTAGAGGAATAGACAAAGGGAAGGACTCCTGATATCTTTTCCTCCCACAAGCTCCACCAACGTACTTATCAAAACCAGAAGAGAGTCTATTACATCTTTTTTTTTTTTCTGATACAATCTTTGTATTCTGAATTTTCCTCAGTGTTAAATTTATCGTTCTCTTCCTTATTTCACTTACTTGGACCTTTTTCACCCTAAACTACTACTACTACTACTATTTCTTCTGTTTTGTGTCCTATCTAACTCATCTACCATCACAGATTATTACCAATGATCAATACCCTCTCCCAAGGCATCTCTTTTCCCTCCTGCATTAACTCCTAGGGCATTCACTACTCTGCCTTAATCTTCTCCATCTGGTCATCCATTCAACCAGCCTATGAAGAGGAGTACCGACATTTCTTATTTGCTGCATCCACTTCACTCTGTGCAGCACCATGTAGGCAGAACGTGGGTGAAGAGCGGGGATGCACCACACCGATGTGTTGTGATGCGCCACAGACCAAGCTGTTAACCTCTTGTCCTTTCTTTTTCGTTTCAGCTGGCCCAAACAGAGCAAAATCCGCCAAGGCTAGAAACAAAAGATAAAGTGGCATCTAAAGATTTGTCACTGGAACTGACCTGCTCAGGTACTGGATAATGTAAGGGTGGTTTTCTAGCTTTCTGTCTCTAGATGGCAGAGTATGCAGCACATAACAAGGCCGTGATGCCAACATCTGCTGAAGAGCGCACTGGGTATCACGAGCAGAGCCCCATCAGTGCGTCAAGTTTAAGAATCTTAGGGCTACAGTGGCCTTTCTTAATTGTGTTCCCCTCTTGACATTGAATTTTACCATTTTTAAACGGTTCAGGAGATAGTCAGAGCACATCAGAAGTACAGAGGTCTCTTTTTTCCAGTTGCTTCCTCCAAGTAATTCCAAATTCCAAACTGTAGATGAAAGCAGATACAAGGCGTTGTCAGTACCCAGCGACAGTTTGTATGCTAGTGTTTGTGGAACTCCATCACACACTTTGTTAAACATATTTCCTCTGTACTGCACTGCTTTAATCAGATAATTGTGTTTCAGGAGACATTTGCTAAATCCAAAAGTACTCATCGGGCGTTCTCTGGCCAGTGCACAATCCCTTAGCATACACATACATACACAAATGCTTCCTTTCACCTACAAAAGCTATAGTAGTCAATGGTTACTCTTAATTATCAAGTAATCTGAACAAGCAAAAAATGAGAGTAAGGATATACCTTTTAACATTTTTTTTAATTTATTTCTTAGTCACCTATCCTGTGAATTTTACCTTGCTGTGGTTTACTGTTGGGCTTAACTTGTCACCATTTATTTTGATTAAGATTTTATACAGCCTTTTTAAATGGGAAGAAATAAATCATCCTGTCTGCATCTCTTTCCACTCCACTAAGACTTGTGGGGGGAATGGTGGTGTGAGTTTCATTATATGGAGAGAGAAGCTGATCTTTAATACATTAGGCACTTTCCACAGAGCTATGCTATGCAGCTTTTGCTCTATTTTGTTAAACCTGATTTTAGAAGTGAAGATTCAGATCAAGAAGTAGTCACATGGTGAAACACCGCCTGTAGAAAATACGCTATTTGTCACAAACTTTTAGTGGGTTTTGTATGTACTTTTTTATTTTTCCGCTGGTCAGATATAAGAGACAGAATAAAGAACAGCAAGAGTCAAACCCAAAAAGTGTTAAGTGAAAACAGAAATAGTTGATTATGTGCATTAAGATGCATTGTTTCATAGAGTTTTTCCACTTTTCCACTTTTCCTTTTCCCCTTTCCCTTTCCCCCCTTCCCTTTTCCCCTTTCCCTTTCTTTTTTTTTCCTTTTCCTTTTTTTTTCTTTTTTTCCCCCTCCTTTTTCAACCCTCCCCCCCCCCCTGGTTCCACTTTTCCACTTTTCCTTTTCCCCTTTCCCTTTCCCCCCTTCCCTTTTCCCCTTTCCCTTTCTTTTTTTTTCCTTTTCCTTTTTTTTTTTTTTTTTCCCCCTCTTTTTTCAACCCTCCCCCCCCCCTTGGAATCATTGCAATATGCTGATACATTTCTAACGGGGGTATTTTTCTACTGAGAAAGTTCTTGTTTGCTGGACTATGGTTTATATAGCTACACTGAAGTGTAGCTAAAAGAAAAAGAAGTCTTTCAGAGATGACACCTAGAAAATGCTTGGTCTTGCTTTGTTGGGCACTTGTATTCTTTGCAGGTGGAAGATTCAAAGAAAGAAAGAACTTGAGGAAACAATCGAGAGGATGATACGTACACGCAGAAAGCTAACATGTGAAAACGGGAGTTCATATCTATCAGTGATACATTTAGCATATCCTAAATCACACATATTTGTGTGATGGTTTTTGTCCGGAGCATCTCTTACACTTCGTGAGCATCACTCAGTATCTTGTAACAAGCTTAAGATCTTTAATAGAGAGGTGGGTGAACTAAATGCATTATCTACTTTTATTCAGCTCGGTTGTTCATGTCCTCCTTACAGTAATGTTAAAAAGCACCCAAATACTGCCATGGGCAGATGGTGCTTGTGCATTCTGAGCTTAAATATAACAACACCTTTTTTATTAGACTAATATGGCTCTACTCACTGTGTATAATTACATCAAGAGATCTTGTGAAAGTAACCAGCAGGCAAAAGTTCACAATATTAGTTTCAGATTCTGAAGGCATAACATTGAAACCTGACCAAGCTAGATGTCGAAAGCTTTTTATTAGCATTTTGCTAATATTACACTACAGATGAATAGTTAGTTTGACCAGGAAGAAAAGTGGCTGAGAACATACTTTTTTTGTGGCTATTGATCTATGTGTTTCTCCTTGTAAAAAACGTTTGCATTTTTTTTAAATGTATGTGTAAAAGCTACTAGTATGTAGATTCTGATTTTTTACATTTCACTCAAAATTCCAAAGCTGTTTCAAACAACCACTTTCTTTTAGTTGGACAATATTAAAACTTTTAAAAACATGACAGTCCTCCAGGTCCCAGTAAAAATGGTTTGACATACTCTTCTGTGTATCAAGATGATGTGCAGATGTAGATTTTCTTCATTTTTTCATCTAGATTAGTTAATCCTTCTTCATGAAAAAAATACTAATTCAGTTCATCCTTCAGAATCTCTCACTGATGAAGACAAAAGGCATGTTGTTTTCCGTAATAGTGTAATTCCTCAAATAGACTTAATGTTTGCATGTGTTAATAGATACTTTTTGCCAATCAGTTCATCCTTCAGAATCTCTCACTGATGAAAACAAAAGGCATGTTGTTTTCCGTAATAGCGTAATTCCTCGAATAGACTTAATGTTTGCATATGTTAATAGATAGTTTTTGCCAACGCCTTAGTGTATCTGCAGGAATCTGTTTCACACAGTCAAATTTCAACACTTTCAAATTTTTTTTCTTCCCTCTCTCCTTTCTGTTTCTTTATTTTGGTCTTGATTTAAGATGCATTCTGGATAATGGAAATATTCTCCTGGAACTCCCTCCTGTAATAAATAACCTCACAGATATTTTCCAACTCAGTATCTTCTTCACTAGCCTGAGAAAATAGGAAAGACTTTAACAGGTCTATTGTTAGTCGATATTGTTAATATCCTTTTCAATAAGGATTTTTCAATACATATCACGTTGTATTGTTTTCATAAATGGGTAAGTGTTATGGTTTGCCAGACATTTAGATGAGCTAATACAGAGCATAGCAATACACTTGTTTGAATTTTTGTTTCTTAACTACTGATCTTGTAAAAATTTCCAGTTCCATCTTAGTTATAACTGTGATTTGTATCTATATCACGTCCTTTAGTGTTCTTTATGTGAACATTTGGATCCCTTTCTTTTTCCTATCAAAAAGAAATTCTCAAACTACATTTGGTACTTCAGAATGCAGGTTAAAACTTGAAAGTTGTTAAAGCATTATAAAATGAAAAGTGGAATAAAACCCCCAAATGACAGCAGGTCAATTCAAGCCATGCTGAAAATTTTACCAATGGCAGGTTTAAATATGGTGAGGAGATCAGAAGCTGATATAGACAAATTTATGTTATTGGTCATACAAAAAGATCATTCTAAATGTAGTTATGGTATTATATGTTGGGTATTTTTCTTTCTTTTTCATAAAGTTACAATAATTTTCTTATCTCTTTTTGCAATGTGCCTGAAGACAGAACTGCTAGACTGCGTCATGACAGCCTGTGGCATGTTGATGTCAGGCCATGCTCGTTTTGCACTGAAGACTATGAGTATGATCAAACTTGGAATTTGGTTCTAAATTTGAAATAGATCCTGCTTTGAGTAGAGACTTAGGCCAGATGATCTTCAGAGACCCCTGTCAACCTGAATTATTTTGTAATTCTATTCAACTTAGTCGCTGTTCCTCCTCTTTCTCCTTGTAGTCATCTTCTCTATAATCTCACAGTCTCTAAAATCAGGTAAGTGCAACTTGCTATCTTTGTTTTCTAAAGAAAGTGAGACCTTGGAGACAATAGATACATATTATTTGTCCTTAAAAAAGGGCCAAAATGAGTCATTATGTTACAGTGAATTTACTGATCTGGCTTGCCACTTTAACTTAGAAGTACAGTAGCTTGACGAATTTAGCTTAGAACAGCCCAGGTTGGAAGGGATCTTGACGTGCTCATGAATACTTCTGGAATGAAACTGTCAGTTCAAGTAATTCTGCCCTCTGTTTTACTGCTCCTGCTTCTGAGGCAAACAGGCTTTTAGGCCCTTTGTGTCTGAGTTTGCTCCTGTAAAATGGAGACAGTGCACTTCTACTCTCACAGTGTAATGTAACTGCTGGTGTTTATAAAACAGGCAAACTTTGCTGAGATCATCATTAAGATTACCTAAGAGGAAAGTAATAATTTATGCTCATTACCTGTTTTGAATGACATGTATTTTGTAAGACAAATTATGCAAAGGATACCAGAAAGATAAAATTCAGTATTTAATACGTTGAAGCAGTCAGGGTCTTCACTGAAAAAGTACCATATCGAGAGTGGGATTGTAATGAAGATGCACATTAATACGTTGAAGCAGTCAGGGTCTTCACTGCAAAAGTACCATATTGAGAGTGGGATTGTAATGAAGATGCACGAGAGAGATGAGTTATAGCACACAAGAAGTCCTAAAGACAGGATGTGTAGCTCATGTAAATTAGTGTAACAGCACTGAAGTCCACCAGGTTACATGACTTAATAGCAGCTTAGAATTACTAAGTTACAGCAACGAACAGTAGGTGTGAAAGAAGCCTATCACTATAACAGCATTGCCAGTAGGTTAATGAAAAAGACGACTTCGTTAGTATATAGTCAGCCATGACTCCTTTTTTAGTATTCTTATCCGCAAGCAAATGACAAAAGGTTGTCTAGTTCTTTATTAACTCAACCAAAGAGATTTCTGATCCAGATGCACCTCAGACACTTTTATTCACACTATCATCGTTTCACTTGTAACTATTCTGGAAGAAGAAATACTTTAGCATAGAAATGTATGACTTAATAAAAGTTCTCGTATGTTAATAGATGGCAATTTCTTTTTTCTTTACCCTCCACTACCACCGCCTTAAGCTTTGATACATACTATTATATATAAATCTAATAAAACATCTTTGCTGAACATATAGATATGATTATTTAATATTAACTTAAAGAAAGAAGAAAACTCCTGGTTCAAATAGTGTTAAGATTTTGTTCAATGTTGCCTTTCTGTACTCTCCATTATGTTGTTTTCCTTCCTTTTCTACTTGTGCTTTAGCTACTATCCTATTTCTGATGTAATTTATTTTCTTGGTTCTGTATTGTATTTGTCATCACTGCTTAAAGTGTATCTATGTGAGTGTCTCCGTTGAGATCAGAGTTGTGCCATTGGAGTACATATCCTGGTAATTCCACTTAACTCTCTGGTTTATGGCTTGAGAGCTTACAGTATTCTTTAAGAGTGGATTTTTTTCAAGATGGAACTGAACTGGAAAATATATTGTAGCAGCTCATAGACATTTAATTCATGGGACCAGACTAAAGATACTCTAGCCCCTGAAATGTGCATGGTGTGGACTAAGTATCAGCAGTACCAACTGCCTTATTCCACGAATCTCCTCCAGTTTGGAGAAGATTTACCAAAGTTTTCCAAAGTAGATTTAGCCGTAGAGAACTAGTGAGAACACTGAGAACTAATGTTACGCAATGAAAAATAGCATTCCCACACCTTCACCAGTTTAACTAACTTGTGTGAGTTAAACCATGATTATGAGGAGACAGGAAGACTTAAGAATTGAGGGGATATGATAAGAAGTACAACCCTGGGTTCTGCCCAGGTTAGGCATTTCCTTTTAAGGCTGTTATTTGTATTCAGTTTTCCTACTAAGTTTGATATTCAAATTTCTCAATGCTGCCTCCTCTAGAAGAGGAAGAGATTATTTGTTTCTTTTATCCAAATACAACATATATTTTCTGTGGTGTGCTTGCTTTTATGTTTCTTTTGGGCTTTCTTAGGTGCTGTTATGGATGGTCCTGTTCCAGCTATCAATCAACCCAAGCGTCTGCAAAATGAAACTAGATCGCTTATGAAGCTAATCTGCTGCTGGAGACATACGTATGTGTGTGCTTTTAGGATAACTTTACGCGGGCAATCCAAGCATCTCTACGGAAGAAATGGATAGGTGGACAGTTTTAAGGTGTTACGAGTCTTGAATAATGGTGAGTGGCAGGAAAATTTGAAGACCTATTTATTTCATAATGAAACATAAACGCAGTATGTTATATTTGAAAGAAATTATTAACTTGACTAATCTTTTAGAATTTGAGAGCATAAATTGAAAGCTTCCTCCCTTCTGTCCACTGAACAGAGTAGGTGTTTTGTTTTCATTTTTGTTCCAGCTGTGAGTAATATTGACGTATGTGTCTTTCTCACAGAAAGAATATAAATTTATGGACAATTAAATCAAATTTGTAAAATGGTTTAACTTTGTCTACAGTGTCCAAATATTATTATGAATTGATTTTTATATTTAAGGTAGTAACCATGCTGTAATGAATTATTTGCTGCCTATAATTAGTTGCAATTCATACTTGCCTAGGATATCCACTTATCAAACAATAATATTGTAGCTTTCCTCCTTCTTTTATTTACTGTGCAAATTCATGCTTAGTGGTTACCAGATCTTTTTCTACAAATATATTCCTCATCATCTAATTTTTTTCTTATCAAGGTGACTGAGAACTTTTTTCTATAATCCCATTTAAATATAGGAAATGCCCAAGTGACAGGTTATGAGGACAAATAAAAAGTGGAAGGAAGGAACAGTGTTTTGTCAGATGTTGCAGGAGTATGTGGACAGCACCACCCATGAAGAGGCTGGTTCCACTGCTTTCCTGATAAACCTATCTTGAGTTTTAGGGCAGTTTTGGAATACAAACAGCAACCAGTGGCTAAAAATAGGGCTTAGAGGGATAGAATGGTCAGCAGGCAAAGTCAGATGTCTTTGGACTCCTTTGACTGAACAAATTTGAAATCAGCTTGTCTAATGTCTGGATCGGGACAGCTTAATGTGACTAAGGTTGCAATTTCAGGCAAAGTTATATTTTTGCTTCGTTTGAAATGTATTTGATTACATTTACTCCATTTGAACTATGCATAAACCTGTTATAATGGAGTAACACCCCAATGCATGTGAAGATCCTGGAGGAATTATGTGTGGAAGCTGAACTGAAGACCTCTGTGTCATAAAGCGTAAGGTTTTTCTGGCGAAATCACCACTTAGGTCAGGGTGGCATGTCAGAGGCTATCTGCTAGTGGGAGATGACAAAGCTACGTGTTGCTTTGTGGAGCACGCAGTTGCCCTTAAGCATATGGTCTTTTGCCAGTTTTCAAGGAAACTCTGCTTGACAGATAATTAGAAACTTTGTGATGAAGTCTCTGCTCTTTAGGCAAACTAACCATAGAAATGGTGAATTAACTCCAGCAGCAGAACATCTGGGGGAAAGAAATACTGAATCTTCAAAACAGCCTACTCTGCATTAAAGTGTTAACAGTGAAGTAATATATTCTTATGTTCTTTGCTAAGGAAGACTGTAATACTCCCGTTTGTCTTGCCATAGACAAGGAGAAATGTTTGTCTCTCCTTTGAAAAACAATAGTTCTCCAATTATTGAGATAATAATGTCTGGGGAAAGTTGGTGTCAGCAGTGCCAAATAGCCAGAGATATTCCAAGTTTGTTTGTGACGCATGGTTGTAAAATACTTGCTGTCCTTATATGGTATTGCCTTCAGTCTTAAATCTTCAGCATATATATTTCTTTCTCCTCTTAAAAGAAAAGGAGAATAAGAGACAGTAAAACCTGATTGCTTAATGTGGATGACTGCTCTTCTCATCAATATTGTAATCTCACTCTAATGCTCCATGTGCAACATGGATAACTGAGGTTACTGATGTTTTCTAGTGAAAGGTGTTGCCTTCAGATTCCTTCAATATCATAAGAAGGAAGGGAATGTTACCGCACTGTCTAACCATAAGAATTATCTCCTCTTTGCTGGAGACAGAAATTTTGAATTTGCCAAGCATTTGCCTTTCTGCAGATGTCCTGCTTGCAGTTTCAGTTTGAATTGGTTTCTTAAACAGCTGATGAGTTATGCAGAGGACTTGCAATCAGCTGGTCTCCATCACTTCTCTGGTTACAGTTTACACTATGCTTTATGCTGAGCATGTTCCAGTGTAAATGGAGCACATGATGGCTACACCTGGGCTTGTACATGAGGAACTTGGGTGTCTCTGTGCCATTGGTAACATTACTCCCACATTTTGCTTGAATGCAACGAGGGATGAAAACCACTTGTCTTAAAAAGCATGGTTGGAAAAAGTTAAATCCTCAGAGATGGATGTGACAGTGGATACTATGAGAGAAAGCTTAACAGGTAAATCTGAAAGGGAACAGAGAATGATGATCTGCCCTTGCCTCTTTGAATGAGCACCTCCTCACCCAGAAAGGGATAGTTAACTGCAGAGCAATAGGGAGAGCAGTAACTGTCAGTGACTTTGATGCTATGCTAATAAATGCAAAGGAAAAGACTATAAGAAAGCTGGTGAGTGTTTACTGTGCCTTGAATAAATAAGCCCGAGACTATTTTTTTAATAGCTGCTTATTAAGTGAATTTTGCCTATTTTACGACTTAAGGAAATTGGGATTCCTG
>NW_010424028.1:0-16725 GCF_000710305.1 Buceros rhinoceros silvestris | reverse complement strand
GCTGGCAGGGAGAGGCGAAATAGTGCGTGTAATTATGCAGTTTAAGGAATAGCTCGTCTCCTTC
Organism: Buceros rhinoceros silvestris; assembly: GCF_000710305.1. Classification (NCBI taxonomy): domain Eukaryota; kingdom Metazoa; phylum Chordata; class Aves; order Bucerotiformes; family Bucerotidae; genus Buceros; species Buceros rhinoceros. Next base: position 16,661 of record NW_010424028.1, on the reverse strand, counting down.
ATATTGGCATGTTTTAAGTGCTGGATATGAAATGTTGTCTCAGCTCCTCTAGAGAAAAGGTAAAAAACCTGAAACTCAGGAAAAAATAGGACAGGAATTATTATTTGAGTCCACAGTGAACTTGTTTTTATTATTATTTTTATAGGGTGATTGTTTAGGAAACCTCCAGGGGTAAAATGGATTTGTATGGTACTTCTGTTCCTGTTATATTTAGTGAGACAGCTCAACAATATTGGTCTTTATATAACATCCAAAATAAGCATTGATATCTCCCTATTAAAATGTTTTATATTGTTTCTTGGTAGGATGCTTGTTTCTCCTTAGTTTTCATTAAATACTCAATGATTTCAGAGATTCCTAGTATGGTCCATCTTAAAGCGCAATTTCCTGATTTTTTAGAAGCGCAATCTGAGTAAAAAGTGCTTTATTTAAACCACAGTTTTAAATTTAAACATTCAGTTCCCTGGCTCAAATGTGGTATAACTGAAAAAAAACCAAAAACCCAACAAAACCAAAAACCCCAAAAACCCCACAACTGTAGCAACAAAGATATGGGTACTTTTAAAAATAGATCCCTACAGCTTCCAACCAGTAAGACATCCCAGACGTAGCTTTGGTCCTGCTGCACACGCAAATGTCCTTCCCTCCTCCCAGCAGTTCGACAGTACTGGCCCTCAAAGAGAAAGGTAGCCCTTAAAAGTCACTACTAAAGTGAACTCAAATCTTTCCAAATAATTGCTCTTTTAAGAGTCTTTGTAATCCTTATTAACGGTTTCAACTTCTGATCTTTCAGCTGAAAAAGTAGGAACATGAGTAGTCTACAGGCTCCTCTCTGCAGTGAAGGAATGTGCTGTGAGAACATATAGAATAGAGGAGTGTTGGGTCCTCACAGCCAGTGAGGGACCTCAGTTTGTCAAGAGGCTTGAATTAAGAAGAATGGAGGCCTTGGAGGGCAACTAGGCACAAGGAAACTGGTCACCTCCTCCAGGGTGTTGGTCCTACCAATGAGCAGGATCTCAGGCAAAATTCCCAGAAAGCCTGCATGGATGAGGAAGGAACTCCTGACAAAACCCAAACACAAAAAGGGAATGTACAGAAGGTGGAAGCAGTGACAGGTGCCCTCGGAGGAACACAGGAATACATGCAGAGGTGCAGTTAAGAAAGTCAAAGCCAACATGGAACAAGGACTTTTGTAAGTACGTAAGTGGTGAAGGGAAGTCTAGGGAAAATTTTGGCTCACTGCTAAACGAGGCAGGGGACCTGGTGACACAAGACATCGAAAAAACTGAGGTCCTGAATTCTTTCTTTGCCCCAGTCTTTACTAGCAAGTCTGGTCTTCAGGAATCGCAGGCCCCAGAAATCAGGACAGGCTAGAACAAGGAAGACATTGGTGGATAGGGTGGATTGGGGTAGGGGGAATGTAAACAAACTAGACATACATAAATCCATGGGACCTGATGGGGTGCACCTGGAAATGCTGAGGGAGCTGGATGGTGTCGTCACAGGCCCAGTCTTGAAAATCTTTGATCAATCATGGCAACCAGGAAGGGTACCTGAAGACTGGAGGAAATCAGAGATCACTTCTATTTTCAAAAGACCTAGAACCCAGGGAGTGACGGAATGGTCAGCCTCACCTTATTCTCTGGGAAGGTAATGGATCGGGTGCTTCCAGGCACATGAAGGTCAAGGTCATTAAGAGTAATCAGCATCAATTCATCAATGGGGACTCATGTTTTACCTACTTGATAAACTTCTATGACAAAGCGAATGTCTTGGTAGAAGAGGTGAGAGCAGTGGATATTGCCTACCTAGACTTCAGGAAGGCTTTCAGTATTATCTCCAATAAAAACCCCACACGAGTAGCTCATGAAGTATGAGCTGGATGGTCAGACTGTGAGGTGGATTGAAAACTGACTGAAAAGGAAGGCCCTAAAGGTGATGATCACTGCAATGAATTCCAGTTCCAGAAAATCCAAAAAGACTGAAGACCAGTAACAGGAGTTTACAAATGTTGTTAAAACCAACAGCTGCTTCTACCACTCTAGGGCAATTCCATCTAACTCAACCGCACATCATACTTCCCCACCCTGGTCCCTTCTTCTTTGCTTCTGTTGGGCCATTGGATACAGTGGAAGTATGGCTGCCGCAGGGTATAGCAGCGCAAGTAACTTCAATAACTAGTGGTCCACCTGTACCAGTCCTTTTTTCTTCAGAGGTTTTGGGGTTCTGAAACTAATTTAGTGCTTACAGCTATAGGTTGAAAATTTGAATCTATAGTCATTGAGTTTGCTGTCTTTGAAGATACATCTTTGAAGATACATCTGTGATTCTTGATTATTTGATAAAACTGCCTAGTTGTTAAAGTTGTTAATATAAACAGATTAAGTATTCATCCTTGTTTCTTTTTCTGTTGTTTCGGGCATTTTCTTCATTTGCATTGTGTTTTAAAACTATTTGCTAACTGCATTTGTTGCTCAGGTAAAACCTTTTCAGCCACTTGCATTTGCCTCTGGTACTTGCCTCCTCCCTGACAGTCTGTCACAGATTTTCTCTCCAGTTCATAGTACTATTATTTCCACTAATTCATAATGTCTCTATTGCATAAAATACCAGGGTTCTCGTGTTAAATTTACAACTTTTAACAGAAAAAAGAGGGAGCTTCGGGAAATGAAGGTCAGACCCAAGCTAGAGGCTTTTATGAACCACGAAGCAAAAGGGCAGGACAGGGGGCAAGGAGAAGGGGACTGAGTTATCAGATGAGAGCAAGCTGAATTCTAGCTTTTCTTGAAAATACACTCAACTACCAAAAGCAAGTTACAGAAAATGAGCTATTAAGAGTTAGAAACGTACAATGAACTAATCACACAGAATGGAGTCTTTAGGAAGCAATTAGTCAGTGACTTTCTTAGGGAATGAAACTACTCCTAATTTTCATTGGGCGGCCCATGGAGGCAGATACTCGAAGATGCATGTTCACTGCCCTCTGGTACCCCTCTTCTCATAGGCTCGATGGTCACTGCATATCATGTCTTCTTGAAAGCTGGCCTCACGTGCAGCCTTTGTAAATCTCTATCTTGGATCCTATTCTGTTGCTGCATCACAGATGCTCAAGGGGTGGATAAGAACTTCTGCTGAACAGCTTCGAGAGAGAGCTGCGCTTCGCAGGAGCAGGTGCTGAGCTGGCGGGGACTCTGTGTCGAATTTAATTTACCAAATGATCTGGCTCGGCAAATATTCAGCATGGATGCTTGTTCCTGCTTAATGTTAAGTAGCTGAATAAACACAATAGAAGATTCCCACAAGTGTTAAATAGCTGCTGGAAAATGCACATTCTTGAAATGTCCAAGTGCAGGAAAAATATATTTACTCATTTGTCTGCTAATGTGACTAATCTTTACAGGATACCAAAGCACCATTATTCATTCAAGGAGCTTGTATATATTCCCAAGAAGTTGATCTGTATACAAAATTTTAAGTGTGAGCCTGAAAGCCAAGAGTTTGGAGCAAGGATTTCCCCGATTTTTTGAAAATAATTCTATCCAGCTGCTAAAACCTGCTGAGAATTCTTAAGTCTATGCAGCTCTTTGTAACATACTTTTTACAAAGTAGAAGTTAACCAGGATTAAAATAGTGTTTACTGAAAAAAAAGTAGAGATTTATTTAAGATAAAATAATCAAACCATATCTGTACTCGTAAAGCCACACAAGCAAGCTGCAAATACCCTGTCAGTCAGCCTCGTAGAGCTTAAATGTACCTCTGTGTGAGTCGATATGTGTTTATTGTATAAATAACATAAAATATTGAGGTTTATTCTATACCAGCATGCTGTCAAAGACTTCTTCCAGTTTACTACTGTCCAGTAGATGTTCTGTCTTACTCAAAAGCAAAATCTGCTTCCAAGTGGCTTCTAAGTTAATTTTCTTGAAAAGTTATCTTATTTTTCATTTCTAAATATCTCTTCCCTCCCCATCTATATTTTCAGTAATATATGCAATTAATATAAGGGATGAGTGTCACTGGTTGGCTGAGGCTTGTCAATCATGGGATAAGTTCTTCCTCTCTCTAACTAACCTCCCTCCCATTCCAGAAGACAGGGCTAAAAAAGAGATAAGAAGAAAGAAAAAGTTTGTGAGACCTCTTAAGTTTGGGAAACTAAAGCAGGTTTAATATCAGTAGAAAAATATTATATACAGAAAAACAAACAAGATATTAACAAGTTTATATTGAATTGATTGAAAAAATGGTGCAGTGAGGGTTAAACCACGGTGAAGGAAACAAAAGCGAAAGGAAAAAAACTACCAGGCAGTCCAAACTGGCAGCAACATGTGGCTGGTAGGTCCAGGAGTGGAGCTGAGCCTCATAGGTAGCGACAGTGGCCCACGTGCGGGCAGGAGCTGAGCCCAGCAATGGCAGCGGTCAGGCTGCGGGTGTCAGGGAACGGCAGCAGTGGTGGCAGCAGCCGGGAGAGCAGTCCCAGCGGCGTGGGGTGGCAGCAACAAGTGGCAGTGGCTGTGGCAAGGGTTGCGGCAGGAAGCAAGCAGCAGCATCGATCCGCAGGTCCGAGCACCAGCAAGAAAGAGGAAAGAAAGAGAAAGGGAGATGGCTCCAGGGCTGTGGAGAGATGGCGGTCCGAGCATGGGCAAAGAGGAAAGAAAGAGAGAGCCTTCCCTCTGCACATCATTCTTAATGAAACAGTGAGCCTGCCAAAGCTCCACAGCCAGTGAGATGTGCTGATGTAAGTGGGAGGGATACCTCAGGACTCCTCATTTGAAATCTCTGTCAAAACCAAATGAAACTGGTTTGTCTTAAACCAGGACAATGAGATCCAAGTACCATTGTTGAGCAATACCAGTGTTTTGTAGAGAACTTTAGGATAGTGGAGAGGATACAAAACTACAACATTTCTGTTTTTAAAAAGTTAGTCTTGGAAGCTTTCTCATTAACTTTATCTTCTGACTCTCATGCATCATTTTTAAAGAGTGGAATGTAGATATGAGACATCTGTACTGTTAGATATTATAGATTTGGGGTTTGGCAGCTGGATGTAGATGTTGTGTATGAAGAGCATTCTAGCTGTTGTATCAGTGGAAAAAACTATCAGTGTTATATGTGTGTTGTGATGCAATATTCCATGTTTGTCAGATTCCAATGATGATATTTAAACTATAACACAGTGCTAATAAAATAGGCATTCAGAGACCACCTGTTATTATCAAAGTAGTAGTTCTTCCTCTACCTGTCTAGTGCAACACTTTTAAATGACAGTCCTTGAATACTTAAGCAGTGTTTTGGCAGTTCACGTGTCAACTTGTGTAGGCATTGTCTTCCAACCTCCTTAATAGTAATAAATAAAAATAATGACACCAACAATAATAATTTTTGACCCTTATATTTTTTTAATACTTTTCTAACACCTTGAAAGGGACATTTAGAGTGGTACAGTCTAACATCACAAAGATTTTACATTAATAATTCATGTGTAGTTGTCTGCCGTTCTGCTATGGATGTTATTGTGGATGTTATTGTGAGAAGGCCACAGAAAAGATCTGAGGGATGGAGCACCTCTAATATGGAGGAAAGCTGAGAGAGTTGGGGTTGTTCAGCCGAGAGAAGAGAAGGCTCTGGGGAGACCTTATTGTGGTCTTCCAGTACTTAAAGGGGGGTAATAAGAAAGATGGGGACAAATATTTCAGCAGGGCCTGTTGTGACATGACGAGGGTTGACGGATTTAAACCAAAAGAGGGAAGACTCAGAGTAGGTAGATGGAAGAAATGTTGCCCAAAGAGGTGGCAGAAGTTCCATCCCTGCAACCTGTCCGGGTCAGCAACCTGCTCTAGTTGCAGATGTCCCTGCTCACTGCAGGTGGGTTGGAATGGATGACCCTTAAAGGTCCCTTCCAACCCAAAGCATTCTGTTATTCTATGACTCTATGATTATTGCAGTATTTCAAGTTTTAAATTATATTCATTTTATGGTACAATTAAGATACAGAAAAATAGAGAAATAATAATTCTGTAGCTCTGAAATCTTAAGCTTCGTTGTCTTGAAGTAAATATTTCATCACGTAATTATTTACATCAGCTTGAGATAATTCAATTAGCCAGCAGTAATGGTTAATAGCTCATTCTAACCACAAGTTTCTTGCAATGGGCCTTGAGAATGAAGGGCATTTATCATTGCGGGTTCTTACTATAACTGTACATAGAAAAACAAAGCCAATCTAAGGATGCACTCATACAGTCTTGGATATCTTTTGTCCTGTTGGGTCTGAACCTGGTATCCAAACACCATACAGGAGAACTGACAGAGAGATCCTCAGAAAAAAAGAGAAAAATACTCTCTGGTCTCATATTCAGCTAGTTTCTTGTTTCTTCCTTTTAACTCCTATATCACTCTGTAGTTCTGTTGCTTTTGTGGTCGCTTCCTTTTCCAAGTATTCCCCTTTTGCAACACGTTATACAAAAAGTGTAGCTTGCTATGCAAGTTATGCATTAATAACATGAGGTTATTTTAAAACATCTGAAAAAATGAAGATCTTGCCTCTACTAGGTAAACACTTGTGAACATTCTGTTTGAAAGATTTTTTAGCATATAGTTCCCTCTTTATCACACAGCTTGAGAGTCTTCCCTAAGGAAATTGACTTCAAGCAAACCATCAGTGTGCTGCAGATATTCTTACACATGGTGACACATGCTTCATAGACACTTTCTTTGAAAGGGAAAATTCTTTAAAATGTGGTCTAAAATGTCAAAGAGATAAACAATCACATAAGCTACATCTTACCTTCAGATGATGGAATATTTGGTCATATTTTTTTCCCTGTTTATTAAACATTTTGTATAACTTAAAACATTCTCACATTGTTGAGTGAATAGTTTCTGTAGCTTGTGACAGCAAAGATACTAGTTCTTAAAACGTTTAAAAAAAGAGACTGCTCTAAGAACCTGAGAGACCAAAGTCTTGGATACTTGGTAATTCATTTATTACTACTACATGTTATTAAAGCCCCATGTGTTTGATGTTAAGCTGTACTGAAACTGATTCTTGTATCTGCATTAGATCATGACTGTAACGGATTCAGTTACTGGAGATTCAGATTCAGTTAATGGACAGGTGTAATAACTGATCAAAGTTCTTTCTGGTTTTAAACTTACTACCTTCTACAAAATCTTTCACTTCTACCGCTGTTTCTGGCTTCCTAAATGGAAGATGTAGAGTAGGTTTAAGACAAACAGATGCATCCCTTCTCCAGTGCCTCCCCTCCTCTTGGACGGCAGAAGTTGCAGGGAGAAGCTCTCACGGCTTTCTGGGACGGAAACATGTTGCTGTGTAGAGCTGTGTAGAGCATTCCTTCTTTTTCCGTGCTCTCAGGAGCATCGTGAGGAAGTCGGCGGAAGAGACAAAGCTGTGGATATATGTCTAGGGGTTTCCAGAGGACCCTGGGCCTGCCAGGAGGAAGAGTGCAGTGTAAAAACCTAAGCACTGTGCTCCTCTTTTACAAATGATATTACGTATGTAACTAGTACAGCAGTAGGGGCCCGTGGAGGTGCCTCGCTCAGGGTTTCTCAGCTCTGTCATGCTCAGGTCGTTGCCTTTCAAGGTCATCCAGAGAATGGGACTTTATGTAGTCACTCTCAGATGTGAGTTATTGCTGGAGATACTCTTTATTTTGTTTCTTACAGGTTTCTCAACTCTTCCTGACTATCAGTCTGCCTTCTTATTTTCAGGGTTGGAGGGAAGGAAAGTCATAACTTCTCTGCTTTCTGAGGTTGTTTCAAACTGTTAAGCAGCTTCTGGACAGACATCACACATACATAGAGATATATGCATTTGCATCAGTAAAAGTTATTTTTGATCAAACAAACAAAAGAAATCTTACAATTCTAGCTGATGGCAACTTCCAGAAGTATATGTTGAATTCTCAGATTGTATTAATGAATTTGTAGTAATTGTATTAATTTTCTATGAACGTTCAAATCAAAGTATATTTTTAACTTTAAAAATCTTAAAAGGCACTTTTGTTCTTATTTTTTAAGCAGTTCCCAGTGACAATATCTCTCAACAAATTTTCTCATAAAGCGTAGTTAAGTAAAAAAATTCCCATCTCTGGGATTGGTCTATTTCTGCATTTTCTTCAAAAATAAAAACAATTAAAGTTTGCCAAAAGAAAAAGTTTACAAATTATTTTACTTGGGGAAATCCTTAAGAAAAATTGTCTGAGTTTATTTTTTGAGCAACATATAGATTAAGACTGTTCTACCAGATATGGCAGGTTAAGTACTATTTGAAATTTTTACTAACCAGTAACTTAGAAGGGAAGAAACCCCTGTAAAATGATTTTCCAGACAGTTTGCTTCTCACTATACAATAATATACCAAAGCTTCCATGATAAGGTCTAAATACAAGGACCAAGACAAAAACTTAAGAAAGATGGGCAGTCTGCATCTTAGATGAAAGATTTTTCCTTGCTAGTCATGCAGTAGATTGGTGACAAAGTTTACAAGAAAAAGCAGGAGTTACAAAGGTGGTTTGGTTTGTTTGGGTTGTTTTTCTTGCCATAAAGACTAACGGTTTATGCTGTTGCTAGTGGACGATGAGTTTCGATTGGAACCAGACTTGGACTCATACAAACTCATGCCCTAGCTGTGTTTTATGCACGACACGAAAGAGAATCAACCTTCTCTGTTTACCAAATATAGAGCTGCTAAGTACTTCCAAAGCAGAACAAGTTATAAATAACTCTGTTTACTAAAATCAGGCTTGTTTCAACTCATGGATTTGTTTTGAGTTATTGACATTACTTTTTGCATAGCAGTACTTGCAATTTCCTTTCTAATTAACTCCCATTTTTACGAAGCAATCACGCTAAGAGAGGAAATCCTTGTTTTCACAAAAATCTTCTCTCAGTGGAGGTGACTTCCTGAATATAATGTATAGAGTCATTTCATTGCCTTTAATAACTCTTCTCATGGAAATAATTGCCTTGGCACCGGATATCCAAAGAAAGCATCCTAATTGTTTCAAAAATAAATGACAGGCATGCTAAGCTGGGTTGCAGGCATAGAACAGAAAATACGACACTAACCTAAGAAGCCTGGATTTTTCTCAGTGTGGGCACATATTTCTCACCATCTGCTTTCACTGTTCACTTGTGTAAACTTTAAGTTCCTGGGATGATGTAACCCTCATGACTTCCAGGACTGCACACAACATTCTCAGTGATGACTTTGGATACTAGCTCTACTGATTGCCTCTTCCCCCCCTCTATGTTAATAAATAATAATAAAAAAAAGTCCTAATAAATATCTTGTGGTTTCTATTTTAGAATATAATTACTTAATTCGATATTTTGATGTGTTATGTTCACCACCTGGTCTTTTGCATATATTCTAGCAAGGTACTACATGTAGAGTGTTCAATTTTTTTAAATATTCTTTGAGGCAAATATGTTGATTTTGTGATAGATTCTGGCAATAGAAAAGCTGTGACAAAGAACTTGCTCTGACCTTTATAGATCTGCTCTCGTTTATATAGATTGAACCTAAAGCAGGAAAACAAGATGCTAGTGTATAATGGTGTATAAAGATAAAATGCTTTTAGAAAAATAACAAACTTAGCGATGTCAGCTGCATTACAATCACTGATTGCATCAGTAGAATTGGTATTCAAGAACAAACTTACTGTTGTACCTCAATACTATCTTGTTTTGGGACCCTGATACAAGAAAGACATCAATAAACTGGAGTGAGATTAGCAGGGTCCCCAGGGAGGTGCAAGGCCGGAGCACCTGCACAGCGGTGAGAGGCTGAGGGCTGGTTCACCCTGCACAGGGGATGGCTTCAGAGGCACCTGACAGCAGCCCCCCAGTGAGTGCAGGGAGGTTATCGAGGAGATAACCTGTAGGTTACATCACAGCTGTAGGAGGAAGGGGGGCAATGGGCATCAGCTGAGATAAGAGCTGGTCAGGCCAGATAGCAGGAAATGCTTTTCCTTCCTGAGGACACCACGGCAGTGGCACAGGCTGCCCAGAGAGGCTGCGCATCTCTGGAGCGCAAAACCTCCATCACTGGAGGTTTGCAAGACCCAAATGGACAAAGCTACTGGAGGTCTGAGCTTAGAAGTGGTCCTGCTGTGAGCAGGAGGTTGGTCTAGAGACCTCCTGAGCACCCTTCTGACCTGAGTTATTGTATGGCTCTAGAACACGTTCTCCATAACACTGTCTAGCAGGTAATACCAAACTTGACATCTACTGTCTACCTCTAGTTTCTCAGTTCATAGAACAGATGGGAAATATAATCTGTTCGATGCAAAATTATTTAGCAAAGATCTCTTTTTCAAGAGAACAGGAAAACAATCAAAACAAAATAAGATAGAAAGCTGCAAATATTAGGATATTTTCAAATAATCTTGAGACATTAGACATTGTTCTGCAATTTCTGTACTGTAATTTGACAAGTACGGGCTTTTTATTTTATGGAATGCATGAGATTCTGGACTGGTTTTATTTGTGTGTTTCAGTAAATGCAGACATAGAGTGATTTTTAGGGAAAATTTCCTTTCTGATTAATACAATACAGCTTTGATTCAAAATTTTAATTTTTGTGAAATGGCTTTGGTGATCTATAGAGTTTACAGTCCAACCCTTTTTTTTTCTTAATTACTGTTATGAAAGAGATATTTTCTTAAATTACTTAATTTGTATATCCTAGCACATCTTTTTTTAATTCTTTTTGCTTTCCAGATGTATAGAAACAAAACTTCCTCTGTCTTTACTGGTAACTTTTGCTATTTTAATACCCCAGATGAACTACTAATTTGAGTTAAATTTGGTTTACATTGTTATAATTAGTGATGATGCAGTTATCAGTGGAATTCAATAATGTTTGTGCTCCTGCTGGTTCCTCTTAAACAAATCAAACAGAACTAGAGAAAAGAAAAATAACTGCTCTTGCTTCCTACACCAGTTATTAATATCATGAAGACTTACAAGGCGTGGTTTAGTACTTCTGAGTTCTATTTTGCCAAACACCTTTAGCACAGAAACTGATTATGACGTCAAATGTCATAAGAACTTGAGCAGGTGTTGCAGACTCTGCAAAGGTGTTTTCCATTACCTCATACAAATTATTTTTATTGACAGCTGGTAAATTAAACTTATTTCAGAATGATTAATTGCTAGATGTATTAACACTCCAGTTATATCTTTGCTGCTGATGTGGACAGTCGGTGATATGACTGACAATTCCAATTTTCTGTTAATTCGATTCTGCTGTGTTTAGGGATTGTCATATTTTAGGTATGACTAGGTGTAATAATTCAATTTATTGTTATATACACTGCTCTGTTTCTAAGCTATGAGAGTTCAAATTCTATTAAATATGAGGGAAAAAAAGATTTTACAGATTGTGTCTGCTTTGTGAGTAATCTCTGTAGGTCATCAATTACTGAAGTACTTTTTTTTTCTGTTAGGTAGAAACATGAGTATTCAATGGTCCTTTTGTGAGTAATTCTATCTTCGGTGTATCCTTAAGTGAGTGTAATCAAGCACAGATGTACTGTCTTGGGCTTCTGAGATTTGTGGCTTGGGTAACATTTGTTATTTCTAGAGCTGTTTAACTGCTGTGCAAATCAAAGCGTCGTATTTCAAAATAGGTTTATTTATTTCTATTCAGTTACTAAACACAGTACTTAATTTGCTTTGTTTTATAAATTTTAGCTACAGAAACCATGAGTGAATAACTTAAGGTGACAATGGGGGTGCTTGTCTTTTTTGACATTTGTTGACATAATACTTACTTATTATGTTGACATCATAACTTGGGGCTCCCTGAAAATAAAAGAAGCAGTAAGTAAACAGGATTAACAATCTCACAAGAATTTTTCTTTAAATATGTAAAGCTTTCAGTGCATTTAATCCATAAACATCAATTAGTTGTCAAGCACATCTTATGACACACACTTGAAGCGCAGCTGCTCTAATGCTTTTAACTAGTGGGAATTTTCCTTCGTTCTGCTCACTGATAGCTACAGTACAGGTAGATCTCCTTGTGGTGGGTGTACCTGATGCTCTGGCACAAAACCCCTCTTTCAGGGTTCTGCTGATGTTGGTACATTGCCATCTCAGTGCAGCAGAGAAACAGCACTCAAAGATTTCTCTGATACTATGCAGTTACGGGGGAGGATGGACTCCAGTGTCCCCAGGATGAGAGCCACCTTTGGGGAAAAAAAATGTGTGTTCTGTTGACAGCTCTTTGATGGTATAAACTAACAGAGTACATATAAATCAGGCAGTTTCTGGTGATGGAAATATTATGTCAAGGAAAAGATGGAAATATTGAGTTTCTAAACCAATGTATTTCTGTTCATTCAAGGGGAAACTATTTTCCTTCTGCAGCACTTTTACTGATGACCTATTTTAGTTTCGTGTTTTCTGCTCTTAAATGTCTATGTTTCAAGGAGTGGTTCTACAGAGACAGCTTGATTTTTAATAGATGGTCTGGCGATGTTTCTACTGAAAGTGCTGCTGCTAGAAATATCTTCTTGCATACTTTTGGGGGAAAGCAGGTACACAATATCCTGACTTCAGTCTAAATCTGATTTTGCACTCTCCAGTTCCTATTCATTGTTTTTCTTACTAACTTCAGATAAGACAGGAACACAAGCTGGAGGCACAGTATTTTCCCCGAGATTTTTCCCTCTGGATGTAATTTACTAGGTTTAATAAAAGCTAAATGTGAGAACAAATTATCGTGTGTCTTTCTGTTATCGGGTCATCAGAAGTTTCTTGGAATTTAGCTTTTCCCCATTGTGTGCTTCAGATGCACTTCTTCAAAATTTCTGTCCTCTCTGTGTGATGCAGAGTGGGTCTGAACAGAATGGTGAAACTGGAGATAGACCGGAAAGCTTCCCTTGAGGGATGTCGACGTCAGGTGATAAGACTAAGTGTGTCCCAAGTGTTGCCAAGCAACTGCATAACACCTACTTGTGCAGGAGGTTGATGCATGTGTATGTCACTTCACAGTAAGAGGAGAACTTTGCTGCTCTACAGAGGATGCTGTGGGCAAACTGACACAGCGTGAATTCACTCCGTGTGGTGATGACGGCAGTTCTCTGTTGTGCTCTTCTCCAAAGCATCGCAATCTCAGGCACGCATGGAGCAAATGTCACCAAGCTCCTTATACTTGTTACCTTTTGCCTTGCTCATAGTGACTAAATTTCCGAGCTTGCTCCCAGTGACAACCTGAAAGTTCTAATTGGAAATATCCTGCCTGGGGTTGCGCTTTAGACTGGTGTGGCTCAAAGACCATCATCTTCCTCATTTTCTCACCTTCACAAGTGAATCTAGGCAATCTCAGAGGCAACTTGCAAAAAGTACCTTCATAGCACACAGCTCACCATCTGGATAATGGTCTCTATTTGTGTTAGTCTCACAATACCTATCTATCTACCTGGCTATCTAGCCTTCAAAAAAGTAAAAAACTTGTGCACGTCCATCTTTGTCCAGACTAGCTTTTCCACCTTCCAGCAAGAATGGACACTCACGAGGAGCCTCTTTGCAGTGGTGAGGAATCTTTCTATCACCCAGCCTCCAGTAGTCCCAACACTATTGGCCCAAGTACATGAACAACTAAAGGGATTTTGTTTGTTTGTTCCCACTTTGGAGGGCACCAGGGCTTCTTTTCTAACGTGGTCTTTTTTTGTGCCTGTCAATATCTTCTAAAAATGCCCACTTTCTTTAGGAGGATTTTTGCTCAAATGCTGCAAAAACCTTCGTAGGAGTCGTTTGTAGTTTAATGACATCTTCTATGTTCAAATCTGATGAAAAGACTCCTTCTGCGTGTTCCTGTTTTTATTAGATAGATAGTTATTTAAATCTTCTTTTTTTCGTATTTACAGTTGTTCTCTACCTGCAGCATTTTTCTTCCTGGCTATTAGCTGAATGCTTTTGTACTGGCAGCCAAGGACAGTGGATTATGAGAACACAGGAGGGGAGAAAACCATCTGAAAAAAGTCTTCTGCAAACAAATTGTAAATATTGTTCATAAACTGATCAATTTTCAAATTAAAAATAGGCTTTTTAGACTCGGTCTTTTTCAAGGCAATCTGCCTCAAAAACTCCTTTGTCTGGTGTTAAACCAAACTTGCCTATTTGTTGCCAACCCTGCCTTCAAGGATAGTTCAGCGTTTCATACCCTCGTTTCATGTCTCCTGATCTTCATAAGGAATTGTCATATCTCCTTGGCTAAACTCTTGGTTTATCACCAAAACGCAGCTGTCTGTGAGGTAGCCTGTCACCAGAGATCTGTACAATTATTACCTCCATCAGAGGGGATTGCTAGCCTGACCGTGAGAGAGGTTACCACAACTCTACAGCTTCCAGTACTGCACGAGCCCATACAGAAGTATCTATGAGTGTGTGGTGCATCTTCCTGATAGCAGGATGTCCCCTCAGACCATCGTCTCCATCACTTTCAGCTGGCAGCATCTCTGAGTCCTGACTGCCGTCCCATTGCTGACTGCTGGTTCCCTGTCTTCCGTCAGCTCAAAGAGTGTGTAAGGACATTTGGTGAGGGTTTATTTGGCCTCATTGCTAGTTTATTCCAAGTTAAATTGACTGAAACTATGACAGTAGGACTGAAATCAACTGAGACAAGTAAGCAACCTGCTACCATAATTTTTTTTTTTTTTTTTTTTGGTACAGCCATCCTGTTTGAGTGCACAAGAGCTTTGGGCTGCACCACCGTTCTTTTCCTGCCTCTACAGAAAGAAGCGGTTGAGGCCAATATTCAATATTTTCATTGGGCAGGGATGGCATGGGTGGCTCATTGTAAATTCCTAAACAAGAGCTTTGTAGTTCTTCTTTGTTTTTCCACATGGAAATATAAGATTTCTAGGTAATTTAGATGTATGTGATTTTACCTGTCAGTTCAATGTTCTCTTCTTAGCTTAGCCAAAACCGAAAATGAATAGCACAGAATCCTCTAATCTTTTAAGCCAGGTTTTTATATTCTACTGCTAGGGATTTTAGGTCTAGATGAGCAAAAATCTGGAAAACAGGATTGAAATACTTATTTGGAAAGAAATTGTGGCTTATTTTATTCCACTAGCTAGGGGTTTTTCTGCTTTATTTCTGCATGCATTGAAATAGTTTGAAAAATGAATGTACTCCAGTCTGAGCTGTGTAAAAGATGACTGAAATGACTTATTAATTTTTGGGAGACTATGAGTTCTGAACAGCAGTAAAATATAAAATAAAGAGCAGAAAGGGATAAGGGTCAGGACACTACTGGTCTGACAGTTCTGCCACACACTTTCCGCAAGACCCTGTCACTATTTTTCATTTCCTTGCTTTAGCTTTCTACCTGCTCCGTTACAATATTAAAGCTTTTTGCTCCCATTGCTCATTCAGTATTGCCTTTCCAAAGAACTGGAGCTCTAAAGCTGTGAGTCTCACAACTCATGAAATGTGAAAAAAACATAGTTAGGAAAACTTCTTGTGGAAACAGGACCGCTCATTCCCATCAGTCTGTTCAACAGAGAAATGAAAAAAACAATTAAGACACGGGTCACCACGCCATTTCTCAGCCAGCTGGTTTGAGAACTTTTATAGCTATCTTGAAGGACAAGGAAGAAGGTAAGTAAGGTGTGTATTTCTGACAGAAGCTGAGCTTGCCACTACCGTGAAGAGGCTGTTTGTTTGCTGCAGTCATCTATCTGAATAATAGCTGCTTTCCTTCACGTTGGAAACAGGATTGAATTACACAGGTGAGAAGTGTGGTGTTGTGAGGGTTTTTTATAAGCTTATTGTAAAATATTCCTTCTCAATTGAAAAACAAAGCCAAAGGGACTTTATAGAGCATTTCTCTCCTCTTTTCACAAGATAAAAGGCCTTCGGGGCTTTGTGTTGCTCCTTTCCATTAAGGCGACAATCGATATAATTTGCTTATTTAGCAAGACTCAAGGGAAGGCAGGGGATTGTATTTCCTGTAGCACACTAGAGCATCAACGAGATTGTGATAATTGCTGTGAGATAAAGCGAGGCCAGTGGATTGTGTAAATTGGATGGGTTCATTTAAACTGCTTAGGAGTGACAGTTTATTACTTTTGCTGATTCTTTAGATTGTTCTCTATTTTCTTCGTGTCCATTGAGCCTTCATGTAAAATCTGGCGTGCTGCTGTTCATTTTTACATTCTTATTACTGCCTTTGTTTTGTTGGTTTTTTCTTTTATCAGCGTAGCTGCTATATGATAATAAAGTAGGACAGTTAATCATGAATTAATATATCTAATCATTAGAATATCAGCTTGGGCACTAGGTTGCCTTTGCCATTATATCACAAATTTGATTACAGACATTACTAAATTTGATTTTGACATTAGTAAAATTTTCAAGGCAAAGAAGGTGGATAAAGAAATGTAATGATAAGATAATAATAATCTTTGACTTTATAGTCCTTCACAGTGTGAAGACTCTTTAGAAATTATTGGGGAAATTACCTGTCCTTATAGAATAACAAATAAAAAAGAAACTTCAAGATACTGCTTTGTTAGGTTTCTTAAATAGTTAAATGCCACAACAATCTATGTGTACCAGGTTTAGATTTTTCTTTCAAGATAAAATGAAAATCTACCAGCTTTATTAAAAAAAATTAATAAAG
>NW_010424027.1:38971-44421 GCF_000710305.1 Buceros rhinoceros silvestris | reverse complement strand
CTTTCCCTGTGTTAAAGAATCTCATCGGTCTGTGGGTGACTCTAGGTTTGCTTTATTCAGCAACTCAGAGTTGGGCCATCACCTCCGCGAGTGGCAAAGTATACAGAGCGCATCCTTAGTCTGTATGGTTTTATAACATTAACGTAACTAGGTAAAGTCCTCGATGTTTTTCCATGGGTTCTCAGTTCTTCATTTGTCGTTGATCAAAAAGTTCATTCAATTCCTTTGTCTCAGGAAATCTCATATTCTTCATTTCATTTCTTTCTTTAAAGTTCATTCCGTTCATTAAAGTTCATTAAAGTTCATTGTCTCGGTCCTTGGTTGCTTGGGTCACAGGATGAGAATCACTTTTTAAAATTCTAGGAAAACTTGAATTGTTCTATTATATTCTGTCTACTTCAAATGGATAACTTTTTAAAATTACCTATTCTAAGTTAAGCAATGATCTAACCTTGAGTATAGCAAATTTTCTGTTGATTCAGCTTGACTGGGGTTTAGGCCAGCCTTGGTAAGGACTATACAAGGATAAATGAGCAGCTTTTGTTTCATATACACCTGTATCAATAACTAAACCAATATTCTATTCTCTGATGTTACAATAGTAAAAAGTTTTAAGCTTATGATTAATTCTTTTACACCCTGGTGCTGCATTTCCTTCGCTTCTGCAGAAATACTGCCGCAGCCCCGACGTCTGGAATGCGCCATCCCCAGGGCAGGGATGCCTTGACCTCAGCTGTGCCACCCTCGTCCCTGGCAGCCAGCTGCAGGGTGCTGCTTGGTCCCGTGGTGGGTTCTGCTTTGCCTAAGCAAAGGAACCAAGGGAGAGGGATTATGTGAACCCCTGTCATTTACAGGGGAAGCTGCAGCTTCTCTCTCTTAAATGAGGAGCATGGTCTTTTCCTCTAACTTCACCACTTACATGAACAAAGAGGAAAAATTTGCCATGACAGTGCTGACTACCTCTGAGTTTCTTCCTGGTCCCAGCTGCCTTGAAGGCTCTTCTGTGCTGTGGGCCTGCTTCATCTGGTGGGAGGGAGCGCCAGCCCAGGATACAACTCGCTGGTGAAGCCCTTTAAAGGGGATGTACATTTCTTACTTTCATATCCCGTTCCTGGGAGAGTGCTTGAATCACCGTTTCAGTAGTGCAGGAACTGTAACATCTCTGACCACCTTTTTTCACAGCAAAAGAGCAAACTGTCCTCAGGTTTTCCAGAGAACAGAGGGGAGTGTCTCTTCCCAGGGGATGATTGCCAGCAGTGGATCCCAAGTTGATGGCATTGTGTGTACAGTTCTGCTTCTAGCACCCAGCACTCAGAGGGCTTTTAGCCAGACTTCTGTTTCTATTGATTCTTGTTGAAAGGAACCTCTTGGCTTTGTATAGAAACTTTCAGGATCTGTTTCTTTCCTCTCTGGACTGGGATCAGCACCCTCTGGATCCTGTGTGGGTCAGGTGTCTGAAATCCAGATTTTGCTGGGCCTGATTTTAGATCATGTCTTGGGTCTTGGTGGCAGTAAATGCCACTAAATTTTCTTTGCATAGGTAAAAAGAAATTGTAGACCTCAGAAATACAGATGCACAGAAGGAAACAGTTTTGCTGTTGCTGGTTTTCTTCTTTTAAAGCACGATGAAGATGGTACTCAGCCACAGCTGAGCCAGTGGTTTTCTGCTAGGAGGATCTGGTCTTGTCCCTTCATCTCTTGATTTGAACACTGGTTACAGAAACACGGCAATCATTCAGGTCCTTCATGCAGACCATCCTGTGTGTCCATCTCTCAACACAGCTGGACCACAGGCAACTGAGTCATCTGCTGCTTTTTGCTTGAGGAGGTCTTGTAGTAGTAGGATTTAGGGGAACTGTGAGGTTCAGTGCTTCTGGGTTTATTGCATTGTAACTCCTAGTCGGGAGAATAACCCAATAAATTACTGCACATCCAACCAGGGCTCTGGGTTCTCAGGAGCATGTCTTGCAGAAATTAATTGTTTCTAAGCATTGTTGAGGAGGCAAGAAAACATATGAAGAAAGGGTATGGGCACAGTAGAAAGAGGAAGGTCACTGAATTCTATTTTGTAGAATGAGTGAAAGGCTCTTGTAAGCCTGAAATCAGGAAGGAAATAATAGCATTTGGCCCTGGTCAGTTGGTGGTTCTTACTAAGCTAAAGCTCTCACTTGGCTCAGCTGGGGCATGCTGCCACAGAAGTTGCTTCAGAAGGATAGTACGGCTGCTCACCAGTAAGAAGTGCTGCTTGGGCAATGAATCCTCCTTCATATGATTTACTGTAGTCAGGCTCAATATGTGGGGGTGCTGCTGCAATGGGCTTGGAAGTGGGAGTTGCTAAGGGTCACAGACCAAGCTGCAAAGGATCCAGTTACCTGTGGATGGGTGGCAGAAGAAACAAGTGTGTAACTGCTTAAAACATTCCCCATTAGAATTTTTGTCCTCCTATATCATATTAGGATCTCCTAAGAAATAGCTTGATCTCCTTTACTTTTATAGTATCGCTGCAGGAATTTACATTTAGAAATAAAAGACTTTAAACCATTGAAGAGTGCTTTTTCATGATTTTGAAGTTGACAATTGTTCTTGTAATGAAACACATTGGACTCTGAGGGATTTCTTTCTCTGTGCACCTCTGGGTGTGATGGCATGGTGGTATTCTGATCGCAGAACAGCTGAAGCTGGCTCCTGGGCTGCAGTTTCCTTAAAGTTCACAAATTGTTACAGCAATAGACAGATTTTGTGGCACGTAATTTACCTAGAAAAATGAAAACCTTTCCCACCAGTATTAACACTTCCAGGAAACAGGATCTGAAATTCAGCAATTTTTTTAAAGGGTTTTCTCTGAGTTATGCAACAGTGTGCATGACTGTTTTTTAATAGTTGTCTGTTGAAATAAAGTGACTGCCTTTGGAAGATTATAATGAAATAAGTGTAGCTTAGGTTTGGCATTAATACTTTACAAGGTGAATCTCTAACCATCAGGAAAGTTGCTGCTGAACATGCAGGCAGGTTTCTTCGGTGAAGAAACTCTGTAAGTTTGTTCACGGTGGGTTCTCCCCCCAAAGACCACTTGAGCATCTCTACCTCAAGTTATTGAGAAGAGAGATGCATCTTCAGGAGTTTAGGAGGTTTTAAGTTTTAGGAGGTGTAGTACACAGCCCAAGACATGTTCATCTTTCCCAGGTGTCTGGTAACCTGTAGATGTCTGTACTCTGTGAGTTTACCCGAGATCCTAAAGTTTTAGATCCTTCAAGTTAGCTGAGTTTCAGCTCTTCTGTTATACCCTGGAATAAAAATGTCTGACATGAGCTTTAATTAGAAAATTCAAGTGATGCAATGCTAAAAATGCAGGCGGAGGAAGAGGGTATGTCAGAATTATGTAGTGAAATGCTGCTCTGGAGAGCAAAAACATCAAAAGATGTCTTTGTGCTGCTGAGAGCAGGGGAGAACCAGTGGAGCTAAGCTGAACTGAATCGGCTGAGGCCTCTCATGAGGATGCCATCTCTAAGGCAGCTGTACCAATTAAATGTGGTATTTGTAGTAGTTGCATACTACACAGCACTGGTAAAGCTGTCCTTTTTGTTTTAAATGCCGTTGCTTCCGCTGTTACAAATGAGTGTGTGGCTGGCTGGCTAGCTGGCTAACAAATGATATTTTGTCTCGTGCTAGCTTGCTATTATGCTTGACCAAGATAAGTTTAACAGAGCACCTTGCATATGATCAGGCTTTGTTTAAACCTATATTTTCTTACAGTAAATTGCTTGGATCAACATGTCGAAAAGTCGCCGAACAGAGTGGCTTTGATTTGGGAGAGAGATGAGCCTGGCACTGCAGTGCATGTCACATACAGGTATGGCACTTTCTCACGATGCTTTACAATGGCTGGCAATGTGGCGGGGTATGGAGAAGAGCTGCTGCTCTGAAATTGGGCCTCGGCGAAACTCTGCTTTCTTCCAAGATGCTCCAGCACATAGGACATGCAGCTGCAGCACAGGATGAGATAGCTCTTGAAAAATGGAGGCAGGTTCCCACTGAGAAATTATATTCTCCTCTTGGTTTCTTCATGGAGAGGGCTCTCTGATCTTAGACACCTATATAATAAGCATTATAGGGTGAGGAGTACAGAGGATGTAAGTTAGTGACAGCTACTGAAAATTTCAGATTGAGATCTGGCATCATCTTCTGGTTATGGTGTTAATCAGGCCTGCTTGTAGAGTTCCTCTAAGTGGAAGCTTTTAGAAGAGAAAGGCTTGTTTTTCTTCCTGGCTTGTGTTCTCACCTAGCAGTTTTCTTTTTGCTAGTTAGAAGTGTTCATGGAAGAATTCCTGTCAGCAGCTTTCAGTTTCAACACAGCAGCAAATGCCTTGGTGCAAACATCTTGTGTTGATGGTCGATAGCATGATACTGAGTTCTTGCTAGAGGGGATTTGGAGCTCCCTGTGTTTTTCTTCCTCGATGCGGTTCAGAACAACCTTGAGGCTGCTTTGAGTGACGCTGACATGTAATCGCTGCTATAGTTTGTAGGATGTTAGCATATGGCAGTTTTCAAGCATACTTCTCTTTTTCCTGCTATGTGCCCTTACTGAGGAGAAGGGCCTGCCTGAAAAAAATGCCTTTTTCATCATCTATCTGTCTCATGAGTATTAAAGGTTTCCCAGACTTGTACGTTCTTCTACGCATACTTTAGGGAGACAGATGATTAATCTTCTGGATCTCAGGGAGCCACATGTTTGATCTGCTGGATAAGAGCACAGAGGAGACACAGGGAGTCCTGGCATCTGATGCTTCTACAAAATGTTTTCCGTAGCTTGTTGACAGTTGGGATTCCTGGAGCTCCTTGACTCTAAACAGGTTCTGGTGGTCTCATTCACCTACAGAGTATATGAAAGCTCCTGAAACCATTATTCACTGGAGTGAGGAAACTGGTCATCAGGGAGGAGTGGATGTACAAATAGCCTTGAGAATTTAGTGCTCCATGCAACAGAGATAAACACTAGCTGATAAAAAGCTCTGGAATAAGTGGATTGGTATTGTTATCTGACAAGCTACGTAGGCATGTTATGATAAGAACGTATTGTAACCAACTGGTAGCTTGGCTAAATGCTTTGAGTTTTGCTTTTGCCATTCTGGTGGTAGAAAAGGAGATGGAACCAAAGGTCTCTGCCAGAGTTCAGGGTGGTGTATGTACTTATACCACTCTCTCCATGCCCCAAGTGTGAAACTGGAGGTAGGTCAGAGGTGAGAATTGTGCTCTGATTAACCTGAGGAGAGCAGCCCATCAGGTAGCACAGCCCCATTCAAGGCAACTCTAGCCCTCCACCTTAGACTGTGCTACTTGAAATGA
Source organism: Buceros rhinoceros silvestris (assembly GCF_000710305.1). NCBI lineage: Eukaryota > Metazoa > Chordata > Aves > Bucerotiformes > Bucerotidae > Buceros > Buceros rhinoceros. The sequence continues at coordinate 39,078 of NW_010424027.1, read as the reverse complement.
GCTGAGCTGCTCCAGACCGTCAAACCATCTTCTCGGTATCTCTGGAGATATAAGAAGGCCTTTCTGAACAGCAAGAGAGGTGGTTTTCTGTTTTTGGTTTTTTTTTT
>NW_010424027.1:38163-38886 GCF_000710305.1 Buceros rhinoceros silvestris | reverse complement strand
TTTTTTTTTTTTTTTTTTTTTTTCCCCTTGGCCATGCCAAAATGTATTTGGAAGAAAGCATATTTTCAGTCTGTGGCTTTGTGATGGCTGTGGCTTGAAGACAGGTAACCCAGATCTGAAAACTGAACCATTCTTTGTGCAGCCTTAAAATGATGCAGTAACTAGCAACCAGAAAGAACGATATCCAAGTGAAAGACAAGTTGGCAACCTCTATTTTTGAACTTCTGCTTGCATTTGAGAGCCATGATCGTGCTTCTGTCTGATACTCTTGGTGTGATGTAACTGGTTTTGAGTGACACAGTTTCTCAAGAGACTTTGGTTGTAAGACCAAATGTGAGAGTTCGCTTGGTTCTCTGTTTATCTCATTAAGTCAGCAATAGCTTTGTTGAAAACAGTAATGATTATACGGGTGCATATGCAAGGAGAGAATCAAAAGTTGTGCCTTTTCTGTGATTTTCAAACTCTATTTTTAAAGATTTTAAATGGGCCAGTAAGGTTTCCCAAGGTGTCCTGGCACTGACCTCCCTTTGAGGGTGAGCTTAGTTGAAAACTTTTTGCAGTAAGATCTTGTTTTAGCTAGACGTCTTGTGAGGGAAAGCATACCGGAAAAAGAGGTGGCCCAGAAGCTGTGATGCTTGTTGAGTGAACCTCTGAGAGCCTTCTGTAGCAGGGTGGTCTCTGCACACCAACCTCAGTGCAGGCCAGCCCCAGCATACAGCAGGA
>NW_010424027.1:26712-38010 GCF_000710305.1 Buceros rhinoceros silvestris | reverse complement strand
AGGAATGAGAGGGATGCTGGATAGCAGGAGAGCCCGACCTCTGGTGTTTGTAGCAGAGGAGATGTGCCTCTTGCCTTAGGATCTGGATATGCTGTTAATGGGGCAGCAGCCTTAAAGTCTTGCACTAAGAAGGTAAATACTTTAACAGGGCCAGAGCCTTATGGGCCAGCTTTGAGGAAGGTCCTGGGATCTCAGGTGAGAGAAGTACAAGGCACCAGTTTTTTGTATTATTTTCTTTGCAGATCTTGGTGGTGGGAGCTGCTTCTCCTTATAGATAAACCCTGGGTGGCATAGGGAAAGGTGCAGCTGCTGGTGTGGGTGTTCTCTCATCTCCTCTGGAGAGCTATCGGGGCAAGAAAACAGCTGAATGCTGGCCTCCTTCCCATCACAGCCTGCAAATAGAAGTGGATCAGAGGGACCTCCGCCATGTATTGGCAAGAAACACAGCTACGTAGAAAGTGGTGTCCCTTGCTTATCCTGGGGAGAAATAAGGGTCCCCACTAACTGACGAGCTTGCAAGGAGCCGAGAGCTGGTGAGGCTGTGTTGTAATTCAGTCCACATCTCTATGCATGCTTGTCAGCAAGGTGAGTTGTGTTTATGCAGATGAGTTCAGGTGTTCTTGGCTAAGAAAGGAATCCAAACATCTCCTTATTGACAAAGATACTTAAAGCCATGGGTGAAACATTTCAGTTTTGCTTGAACAATGATTGCTGCTCTTACGAACTCAGCTGTGAGGATCTTCACTGCTGAGTTTTGTCCAGTCTCTCTAGCTGATCCAACTCAGCCTTTTGGGAAAACCTGGCCCCTCTTGTTCTTCCTGCGCCCCTCCCCTCCGCCCCTACTCTGGGTTTCATTTTATTGAGTAGAAATTCAGCAAAGCTTCAAATAATCTCCAGTTTTGAATTGTAAGGCAGGAGACTTTTTTTTACTGCTTTGTGACAACAGGGCCTGCAGCCCTCCTGGGATTCGTTGGCTGCAGTTAGCAAACTGGGGGCAGGTCATGCCAATCTGTTATCAAGAGGTCTGGCTCTCTGAGGCTAGACCACCATAAACTCACTAGTAGGGCAATGGCAAAGTAACAGTTAACCCCCAGGAGCATGCTGCTGTAAGCAGCCTGCTGAATTTATTGGCAGAAAGCTCCAGCCTGACTGGGAGTGTTTTGTCCTGCTCTGTGGATGTTGTTAGGACCCAGGAGCTTTGAAACCTTGCAGAAGAAGCCTGGTTTCAAAGGGCGCTATATTATCAAGTGCCTTACATAACAGGTGGAGTTGGTGGCTGGAGCTGTTGGGTTGCAGCCTCTGTAAGCTCAGCAACAGGGTATGTTAAAGACAGCAGTTAAAAGTTATGCCAGATATTCACCTGTTCACCATGGAGTTATTTATTCTCTCTGGTGCTCCCCTGTTTACCACAGTCTCTAGCCATCTGTGAGCCAATGTTTCCTAGCACTGCAAAATCCAAAGGAGCTGTGTGAAGAAGTGAACAGCAGTATGCACTAGCTAACTTGTTTTTGCAAATGCTTACAGTCTGTCTCTCAGTGGAAGGGTTCAATTTACAAAGGAGCTTGCTCCGGTGCAGAAAGTGGTGCAGGCAGAGGGAGTGTTCAAAATGCAAAATACAAAGTAGGGAGAGAAATGCCGAGGGGCCAGCAATTAGGGCCCTAGATGGCTTTTCATAGGGTCCTAGGTAGGTGGGAGAGAAGGTAGGTTGGACGTCTTTGTTAGCCACATCATAGCTATGCCTTTAACAAGCTAAGGGCGGTGGTTCCTCAGCCTGAGCTGAAATGGTAGAAGTTGTGTTAGAGGACACAGTGAAGGCTGCAGCTGGAAGCCATGTGGGTACTTACAAGGCTGTGCAATGCAGAAAGTGTTTCTCATTGACAGCAAACTCTTTTCCTTCTTTCCAGTGTTGGCTTCCTCAGTTGAAGTTGCAAGTAAATCATGCCCGGGCTTTCAGCTTTCCACATTCAAGACAGCTCAGGGACTTTTCACTTTCTGAAAAAGGTCACAAGAGGTTTTCCTTGCCTTGCGTTCAGGATGACGGCAGGAAGGCTGGACAGTTGTGCTTGCCTTAGCAATTGAACCTACAGCCAAAAAGCCTCGTGTTGTGGTTCATGTTTTTCTGTTAGTCTTCCTTTTGGTGAAAAATGGAAACACAGGCTTTCTCTATTTAGCAAAAAGTGAGGGAGATGGAGAGTTAAGCTGAGGCACTGTCACAGAAACTGCAATGAGGAGTGAATAGGTTTGTGCATTATCCTTGTGGCCAGAATGTTGACCCAGGAAAAAGGGATGGTTGTGAAGACCTGCTGTGGGACTTGAACCTGCATCTCAAACAGTAGTGTCCTTGGTGCTGTGATTGCGAGGTATGGAGGCAGGCTTTGTGCTCTGCTGCTCCACAGTAGAGCAACGGCTAGGATATGAGATGTGAGGGTGTTGGGCTGAGATGCCCAGATCTGGGTTTTGGGGTGTTTTGTTTTGTTTGCTTGTTTACACTAATCTGTTTGGGGCATTTGACTTGAATTTTCAAATAGTTTGGATCAGGCTGAAACTACTGCTAAGCAGTTATCTTTTTTAAATCATAAATAATGAGAAGACAGGGATCAGTTAAGTTGTAAATGAAGGCCTTGTCCTTGGGATGCAGGTGGGCTGGGCAAAACAGGCAGTCAATCAGGGTAAAAGGATCCTAAAAAAGATAATGAAGGCAAGAGTTAATTAACTTGGAGTAGGAATGTGCTGTCTCAGAAAAACACAAGAGAGCAGCGTCAGGACAGAAGAGTGAAAAGTTCATCAAAGAGGAAGACTCTAGCCTTCATCGAACGACCACCACTGAAAACCACCAGAGGACACTGCACATGCCCAAGAGAGGGACGGAGTATGTAAATGAATTTGGGGCGAATTATTATAATATTCTTATTAGTACCTGAATCAAACGACCACCGCTGATGACCACCAGAGGACACTGCGCATGCCCAAGAGAGGGATGGACTATGTAAACGAATTTGGGGCAAATGATTATAATATTCTTGTTAGTTCCTGGAAAGATAATGCATATGTAGTAGTTAACTGTATAAATGATGTAATCGGACCCCCTGAAAACGCGCATAGAATGGCAAGAAAATCTCCCTGTGCGACCGAATCCGTAAATAAAGAATACCGGCTCAATAGTCACATTGGCTATTGGGTTTTATACCGGCAATCTTTGAATCAATACACACTGAATATATGAGAAAATGTCTAGGAATGCTTTGCAAAAGGCTGCTTCCCAAAGAAGGTCTAGATACAATTTTTTTGGATGTAAAAAGAACTGGCTTCATTTGTTTAAAAAACTGCAGACGGTCTTGCTGTGGTGAAAGACAGTATCAGGCTTCTTGGAAGAATGTTTCTGCCAGGCATCCCTAAAATGTGTCAGAGAAATGCCATGCGTTGGTGATGGTTTTTACAGGAGTCGTTGTTCCAGACAATGAGTGATGGTTTTTGGAAACAGAGGCATCACTGTATCTGGGGGAAATATGGTCTGGTGGTTTCTAACAGCGATGTTGTGAAGACAGGGAGAGCAGTGCTGCATCTGTTAGATTAAACAAAAGTGCTGGCCTGAAGAGTGATCTGGCTCTGCTGGAGGGCCAGCATTGCACGTCTTGTGTTGGAAGTGATACTGTGATAGCTGAGGAGATGCCTACATAAAAGGTAAATAGATTGTCAGACGAGAACAGTGTTAATCCTCAAAGTCTTTGTTTATGGGCAAAAAGGAAGCACACCTTGTATAGAGAGAGTGAGGAGTTTATTCTCAGTATAACTGAACCCTTAACATTCTAACTTTGTTAGTCAAGATCTAATTATTACAGAAAAAGAAAGAGGAGGCCCTGTTGGCTACTACTAACACTGCTTTTATCCAGCATCAGGTCCACGTTTCTTATACTGGCAATTCTCGGCATGGGGCTGCCAGTGCCAGCCTGTACTCCATCTCTTGTTGCTCTAGGCCTGTTCCCCTTCATGCCATGTTCTGTGCCTCCATTTCTCAAGGCCTCTTATCATACCAGCCCTTATACATACGTCATTATACAACCTGAGTAAGTTAGGGCTGTAAACCTGTGATGGTAGCATGAAAAGATGATAAAGCATAAAAACCCTAGCCATAGTTACCTGGTCAATTAAAAGAATTGCTGTTACAGCTAAACCATGAAAAACAAGGCTGCAGGTAGGTCAAGAAGAGCCCAGAGCGAGCATTGCAAGCTGCCTTCCCGTGATCTTGCAAACTCAGTGCGAAGCCTGTGGCCTGTTGCCTGCTGTGGCAGTGTTGTATTACAGGGTCGCAGGGAAACAACGAGAGTGGATTGTTCTGTCCCTGAAAGGAGATGGGTTTCTCTCAGGTCGTGACATGAAACATCTCCATAAAGGGCACGCTCCAAAGCTCACAGAAATCAGCAGGTTGCAGGTCAGGAGAGCAAACCCAAGAGCAGCTCTGTGATGGCGCGGCCATTACAAAAATGGTGTGCGTGTGTGGGAGATTTATGTGCAGTCCACCCTCTCCCTGCTTATGTTACCTGTTGGTGCAGAGGGAGAGCTGGCTCTCCACAGAGCTCTTGTGCATGGCGTTTAAAGCCTGTCGGTGTGTCACATGCACTGCGTGCATGCATGTAACTGGGGTAAGACAGTGCTTCCTTCCGCTTTTGGAGGTGCGGGGTTGGAGTGGGTAAATTCACGTGAAATCCATGTTCAGTGGCTATCTACCTCACACCTGCAGTACAATGAATGGGTTGAACTTGTTTGCATTTTCAGTTAAAAGATGACATTTTCCGAAAGCAAGTCTAGAACCTTCTCCATATGTCGTAATTTCTCGCCTTCCCTGCTGGTGTTCATTAACACACCTACCCTCTCCCTGGCTTGCTTTGTTTTAAAAGCACATGTTATATATATGGTTTTTTTTCTTCTGTGCGAACAGCCTTGCCTCCTGAGTCCAACTGGTTGTTGCTTCTCTATTTCTCATCTCCACCCTGATACTTTACCCACTGAAGTGGTGTTTGCTGCCCTCTTTGCGCTCTTATTTGCTGTAAGTTCTGCTTTTGCAGAGGATCTGCAGACTGTTGCACCAGGAACTCACTTTGCAATTTCTTGGCTGCCTCTGTCTAAAAGGGCTGGGTACTTCCTTTCATTGCAGCACGTGGTCTTCTCCTGCAGTAGCTCTGCTGAAATCTTCCTGTCTGCCTGACTTGCACGCAGGCAACCAGGTGCCTTGGGACCCTCTATGTGCCCTGTGGCTTTGTCCATCTCCAGTGGTTGTCCTGCCTGCCTCTACTGAGCGTAGTGCTCTGCTCTGCACCATCCTGCACTGAAATCCTTTAGAGTGCAGGCAGACAGCAACACGGCGAGCATTGCTTGCCTTTCTCCCTCTTCTTGTGGTTTGCAGAAGCAGTGCACATCTACTCCAAGCCTTTGCCAGTAAAGTACAGAAGGTGGCCAACGTGGGGCAACGCAGCAACAAAGGTGGGGCAGTGCTGGGCTTGAGGCCGGAAGTGCTCTTGGCTCTTCTAACCTAGTGTGACGGAGGGACTGCAGTGCCAAGCTTGGCAGCAGTAGCAGGTGGGAAGGATGACAGACATAGTTTCCTCCTGCTCAGTTTGGTTAGGTCTGTTCCTCCCAGTTCTGCAGGGCACGGTGCTCATTCCACCCTGAGTAGTGTCTAAGTTAAATACTAGCAATGTGTAACCTCCTGGCATGTACTAATTGCCTGCCCGTTAGATAGCAAAACGTATGTGAAAAGAGTGAGTCGAGGGAAGGATTCCTGACACAGCATTTCTGCTAAATCCCGTTCTTGAACTGGAGGGGAAGCCTGAATTACTGCTCCAAGAGCCAAAAGACACCTGACGCTTAGGGATTTGTGCTTTTCTTTTTTGAAATTCTTGGCTTCACCTTCTGTTTGCCTTTCTGTCTGTTCCCCCATGTGCTTCACTGCCAAGGGACCTCCACTGCCAAGCCTTCCTACCTTGGCCTTTCGGAGCACAAAGGAGAAGGCAAAACAGATCCAGGGATAAAGACTTGGTGCTTGTGTCACGCTCTTGTTAAGCAAATGTTAAATTGGGGCTAATCGTAGAAAAAACAATGAGAGCTTTTGCCATCACAGTCACAAGAGTCCTGAGTAAGCAAGCAAACCATGGAGTTCCTCAGAAAGGATTCCTTAGCCAGAGCTCTTCTGGTGTGTCAGTTCAGGAGAAGGGGGCTGCAGCTCTGAAAGCACTTGGGTATTTCCCATTGCAGATAAGTGGTTTTTGTTTTGCTCTCTCACAGCTGCCTGTCTGAGGCTTGTTTTACTTCCTGTGCTTTGCAGCTGAGCAGCTTACTTTTGTTTTGGCTCCTTAATATTTATCCACACTGAATTTTTTCCTTTAACGGATTCATTGGATGTATTTTGGGCCAGAGAATGTGACCTTTCAGGACAAGGCACAAAACCAAGCTTTGGGTGGGAATTCATTACTGCGTGCAATCACTCAGTTCATGAACTCAGTAAAAGTAAAGCAAAATAACATATCTAAGAGACTGTGCACTTATGTGGGTAGCATGGTCCTGAAGTGCTTCTGAAGAGGTATTGAATATTGCGCTTCAGAGTTTAGGCTGATCTCTAGCTGTGGGGGATCAGGAGCAAATTCAGTCCGGAGTAAAGCCACTGCACACCTCTCTGAGTTTCTGTGCTTCAGGAGTGGTCTATTTACTTTATGCTGTAGGAATAGTCTTAAAATAATACAGAGTGCTGCAGCTGGGATTCGAGGCTTGTTTTCTTTATCTTCCAAAAGATGGCAGGGAAGTAGTATCCCTCCAGCCATCACTGTATCATGTATATTTTTATACTTTCTCTGTCTGTGTTGCTTCACTGCCCTCATAGGGCAAATGGAGTTTTAATCTTAAGAATTAAGATGCAAAATTATTCTTAGTCAATTGTTTTGTTATGACACTGACAAAGTCAATGGGCTTTGCCTATTTCCAACTTGCACTGGCTTAAAAAAAAAAGGGAAGCAATCTTTGATAGACCAGAAACAATATTTCATTTTATTTGCAGCTTAGCTGCCAGCTGAAAACTGGTTGTGTTTATTTTTTCACAGCTGTGGCCTGGGACATAAGGATACATTTGTGCTTCACAGCTTATTATGGAATGCAGACCCCCAAAATTCATTGGTTTGTTAAAATTTTTTTGAGTCTCTGGTGGTGTAGTTTATGGACCCCTAAGAGTTCACAGGTGACAGGTTGAAGATGAGTGTGATAGGGAGTAGAAGGTCTCTCTCTCTTTCCTCTGGGCTTCAGTACTCAGTGAATTCCTGAACCCAGAGGACAATTTTCATTCAGGAATCTAATAAAGTTCAGCAAGAGCAAGTGTAGAGTTCCACATCTGGGGAGGAGTAACCCCATGCACAGGATGGGGGTTGACCTGCTGGAAGGAGGCTCTGGGGATGAGGACCTGCGAGTCCTGGTGGACCACAGGTTAATCATGAGCCAGCAATGTGCCCTTATGGCCAAGAAGGCCAATGGTATCCTGACGTGTATCAAGAAAAGTGTGCCCAGCAGGTCGAGGGAGGTCTTCCTCCCCCTCTGCTCTTGTGAGGCTGCATCTGGAGTACTGTGTCCAGTTCTGGGCTCCCCAATGCAAGAGAGACCGGGAACTACTGGAGAGAGTACGGTGAAGGGCCACAAAGATGATGAGGGAACCAGAGCATCTCTCGTAGGAGGAAAGGCTGAGAGACCTGGGTCTGTTTAGCCTGGAGAAGAAAAGACTGTGCGGGGATCTTTTCAATCCTTATCAATATGTGAAGGGTGGGTGTCAGGAGGATGGGGCCAAACTCTTCTCAGTGGTGCCCAGTGATTGGACAAAAGGCAATGGGCACAACTAGAACACAGGAAGTTCCATCTGAACATGAGGAGAAACTTTTAACTTTGAGGGTGACAGAGCACTGGAACAGGCTGCCCAGAGAAGCTGTGGAGTTTCCTTCGCAGAAGATATTCAAACCCCACCTGGATGCAATCCTGTGCAGCCTGCTCTAGGTGAACCTGCTTTAGCAGAAGGGGTGGACTAGATGATCTTCAGAGGTCCTTTCCAATCCCTACCATTCTGTGATTCCTGGCAGAGTTTGCATGTCTTACCCTCTGAGCTGATGATTGGCACCAGTAAAGGATGCTCAGCTGCCCCTCATGAGGGTCACCTTAGTGTGAGAGACCACTCCTCACTTGTTGCAGTTATATCTCTCTTCTTCTGAAAGCCCTTCCACTGCAGGCACCCAGAGCTGTTCAGTTCATAACAGCATCTTGGTCCCAGGCATGCCTGCAATGGTATTATCCCCTGTGCAGGCATCAGAATAGGTGTATGTGCGAGGCCTTGCCCCCAAACTGCTTTTTTGTTCCTTAGAGGAACATTGCTGCATGTTGCAGCAGCAAGCCCTGTGAAAAGAGCCTTTGTTACTGTTCTCACTGTTCCCCAATTTCGCTATGCAAGAGTGGCTGCAGTTTTACTCAGAGCAGTATCTCTTCTGCAAGGCTGTTGGGTTCTCCGGCACACCAGGGTGAAGTGACAGTGGAGAATTCAGTCTGTGGGTGATCTGGGTTTGATGAGATTCTTGTAAAATCTGTCCCTTACACAACTGTCTTGGGACTTCTTTTCTTCATTATGCACGCAAATGCATTGTTTACCCTTGCAATTTAAAGATAATATAGTTGTGATGTACTTAGAGCAGTTCCCCAACACAAATGGTGCTGGGAGTCTTTGGACAATGCTTCCTTTTCATCTAGTATTTATCCTAATATGTTCCCAGTAGCTTTTGTCTGAGCCTTGTAGGTAAAAAAGGCATCAAGGATGGCTAAAATAGACACTAACTTATGGAGGCATCAGGACAACCCCTAACTTGCTGGCTGCTCTACCCACACCAGAGTCTGGTAGCTCTGGCAGCACCTGTGGCTCTTCTGCTCATCCTTCTGCAGCAAGTGCCTATCTGCCACTCTTTGATTCTCTCTCCAGTGACAGGAGCAGTCTGGCTCTTACCGTACCCTAGGCCACCCTTCTTTTAGGATGCAAAAGCTGGGATGCTCTATACTGCTGAGATGACAAGGTCCAGAGGTGATGACAATGCATTGCTGGGTTCTAGTGTTTGTGTTTTTGTTTTGTTTTTTTTTCCCCCCACATAAAACAGGTTATGCAGTCACTTAACAATGTTGCTTCTGTGCTGTAGGGAACTTCTGGATCTGACTTGCCGTCTTGCCAACACCCTGAAGAAATACGGGATACAGAAAGGGGACAAGGTGGCCATCTATATGTCTGTGTCTCCCCTGTCTGTAGCAGCCATGCTGGCTTGCACCAGGATTGGTGCTGTTCACAACGTGGTCTTTGCTGGATTCAGCGCGGACTCTTTAGCTGGGAGGATCATGGACTGTAAGTAGATGCAGACTGGGAAACAAACCCCTCTGGACAGTGCTTCAAGACATATCTCAATTCTGTGTACCCTTGGCAGAAAGAGCAAAGGTTCATTCTCAGCTAGTGTGACAGTTCACTGTCCTTTGCAAAGTATTGTGAAGAGCCTTTCCCTTAATGGCAGATACAGTATCCTCTGGCCTTAAAATACGCAAACTGCTTAACATTCAGCCTGCATTGGGTAACTGCTAGACAACAATGAAGCTGAAGGGAAAACCAGAGCTTAGGAATGAGGCCTGATTTGTTCTTTTGCAGTACAGTCGCAGTGTTTCTTTGATACTGCTGCACAGTACTAATTCTGCAGTCTCAGTTGTGATACTGTGATTTATGTATAGCACTGGAACTCTTGGCAGCCTGCCCCTGCTCTGTTAGCCCTTGTACCAACAGACAGAGCTGTTCTTAGCCCAAAGCACTCGTAGTGTGATTAGGTAAAAAGTAATGCTAAAAATACCAGTAGAAGAACAAAACGGCAAATGGTTCATGTTCTAGCAGTTTGTCTACATTTAGCCTGTATCTGGGGCTAAACCGTAGCAGCTGCTCCATCAGCCAGTGCCCCGTCCCCAGCCAGCAAGGGTGATCAGGAAATGGAGAGGAGACCCACAGGCTGAAATGAAAATGGATTTAATGAAACAGCCAAACTAATACCAATATAAAGCATACAAGGTATACTTAGCCCAATGAACATGCAGTGGTCACAACAAACAGGAAAGCAGTCTTCAGGAGGAGCCCAAGCAAGAGGCGCTCCCTCAGCAAACTTTCCCCTTTATACTGCGCATGATGTTTACGGTGTGGGATATGCCTGCGGCCAGCTCAGGTCAGCTGCCCCGGCTGACACCAAACTGCTAATGGCCAGCAGACCATGGCAGCCCTAGGATTCTGTCCCAGCAGAACCAGGACACTGTCACATTGGTTTCTTTATGGCTAGTGTGAAGGGATAAGTCTTACAGCAATTTTTGTGCCTTTTTTTTCTGTTTTAGTAGAGTTAGTCAACTGAAGTATGTGTTTTAGTTATCTCTCACTTTTGGCCACTTGTGTGGAGGTGATGAGGTACAGAGCCATTTTTCTGCAGCCACAGACTACATAATGTAGTGTAGTACAATTCAAAGTGCTCTGCCGGAGTGCTGTTGAGTGCTGTGGCTTCCAGGAGGTTTCCCTCAACATATGGATGAATTTCAGAAGGCTGCAGGTATCTCAGAGCAGGGTAACACTTCTGAGAGGCTGCTGAGTTTGGCACTGTTTGATTCGGTTTGCAATGGACACTTACATGCCAAGAGGGAGGTGCTTGCTTGTTCACTAAGATTGTAGAAAGTCTTGCACTGGTTTCAGTGCATGAGCTGTTAGGCTAAAGCAGCAGCATTCGCTATAACACAGGTAACTGGGAAGAAACTGTTCTGTGTAGAAACTGACCTCAGTGCTGGGGAAACTCATGGAGCAGGTCATCCTGAGTGTCATCTTGTGCCATGTACAGGATAGTCAGGTGGCCAGAGGCCGTTGGAGTGTTTTAGTCAGAGGCCCAGTCAACATGTGTTTATGAAGGGCAGGTCTTGTTTAACCAACCTAATCTCTTTCTATGATCAAATGACCTGTTTAGTAGATGAGGGAAGAGCTGTAGATGTTGTTTACCTGGACTTCAGCAAGGCCTTTGACACTGTTTCCCATAACATTCTTCTGCAGAAGCTGGCTGCCTGTGGCTTGCACGGGTGTACACTTCACTGGACCAAAAACTGGCTGGATGGCTGGGCCCAGAGAGTGGTGGGGAATGGAGCTAAATCCAGCTGGTCACCAGTGGTGTTCCTCAGGGCTCAGCGTTGGGGCCTCTTCTCTTTAACATCTTTATCAATGATCTGGATGAGGGGATT
>NW_010424027.1:15144-25708 GCF_000710305.1 Buceros rhinoceros silvestris | reverse complement strand
CAGGAGCAGGGCAGGGATTGTCCCCCTGTACTCAACACTGGTGAGGCCACACCTTGAGTCCTGTGTCCAGTTTTGGGTCCCTCACTTCAAGAAAGACGTTGAGGTGCTGGAGCAGGTTCAGAGAAGGGCAACGAAACTAGTGAAGGATTTAGAGATTTAGAGAACTTGTCTTATGAGGACTGGCTGAGGGAACTGGGAATGCTTAGTCTGGAGAAGAGGAGGCTGAGGGGAGACCTTATCACTCTCTACAACTACAGGAAAGGAGGTTGTAGGGAGGTGGGGGTCTGTCTCTTCTCCCATGTTATGAATGATGGGACAAGAGGGAATGGCCTCTTGTCCAAAGTTGTGTCAGGAAATTTAGACTGGATATCAGGAAAAATTTCTTTACACAGAGGGTCATTAAGCATTGGAACCGGGGTCTGTCTCTTCTCCCATGTTATGAATGATGGGACAAGAGGGAATGGCCTCTTGTCCAAAGTTGTGTCAGGAAATTTAGACTGGATATCAGGAAAAATTTCTTTACACAGAGGGTCATTAAGCATTGGAACCGGCTACGCAGGGAGGTGGTAGAGTCCCCATCCCTAGAGGTGTGGATGTGATGCTGAGGGACATGGTTTGGGGACCCTGGTAGTGCAGGGTGAAAGGTTGGACTCAATCTTAAAGGTCTTTTCCAACCAGATGATTCTGTGATTCTGTGTGTCAGCTTTGCTAGGCAGGAGTGTGATACATTTAAATGACTCCATTTAAATTGCAGTGAGTGATACTTAGGCTAGACAGTGGGAGAGACTTTCTGGTGTTCATGATAGGCGTTGGAGCTGACTAGTGGGAAGAGGGATAGCATAGCTGGCATTGGAGTGTTTTAGGAAGTTTGGACTGACAGCTGCCAGAAATAGTTTAGCTGGAGCAGACCCTGTCTTGAGGTGGGGGAGATGGACTAGATAACCGATGTTCCATCTACCCCTAATCTCTGTGGGTCTCAGGTTTTAAAATATTTTTTTTGTCAGTGATATTGAGTATTTGTCACATGTGTTGTCCTATATATGATCCCCAAAGGCAATGAAAACAGGTTGCACATACTAACCTGGAAGACAGGCTGGTATGTCTGCTAATTCTTTTTTAGCTGGATGCAAAGCAGTTATCACCTACAACCAGGGAGTCAGGGGAGGCCGAATCATAGAGCTGAAGATGACTGTGGATGAAGCTGTGAAGAACTGTCCAAGCATCGAACATATCTTTGTGGCTCAGAGGACAAATAACAAAGTCCAGATGGGTGACCACGATATTCCCCTTGAGGAGGTATGTTGGCATTGGTACAGTTGCCTGTTTTCCCTGATATATCTTGAAGTATGTGATGTTTACTGTGCTGGGGGCGAGAGATATGGTGCACCAATGAATGCAGGGACCAGCTTACACAGATGTCTCTGAGAGACCCGATGCAAGTCTGTTCAAAACACATGAGAGCCTTGCTGAATGTGTAGGTCATGCACACTCTGGTATTTGGATTTGGTCTTTGATCTTTTATAGGCTACACTGGGAATCGACAGCCAAGGAAGATGAGGCCGTCTCCATACTTACCTTGTGTATGTGTGCTGAGCTACGAGCCTATGGAGCAGTTGCTGCACTGCAGCTTGGCGCTCTAGTGTATCTGCACTGCCAGCGATGACTGGCCTTCATGCTGCCTTGGAGCAGGTGTGCTGCTCTTCCCATGCTGCCACAGTGTCCTGGATACGGCTGTGTTGCAGTGACAGCATCTGTACCTCCCTGCAGTCCCCTAGCTCTACAGATGCCCACTGGCACTCTGGATAACTCCCTTTAGGTCCGAGTGTTGGCTAGATCATCGTTCTCTCCATCCGTGCCTTTTGGACTTGAGTTCTGCAGATGAAAAGGAGTTGCCCCTTATGGCATTTGGATCTTCATCCTCAAATAGATTGCCTGTATTTACAGTCTGCTAGGATTGTGAGTCAAAGCGACTCGATCGATGTCCATGCGGAGATGGATCAGACATGCGGTGTGCTGCTCCATTTTAGTCTCACAAACATTACTGAGGTTTAAGGAGTGTGTGTATCCTGAGACTGAGTGTGCACTGCTACTGTGCTCACATACTCTGCTGTGGTTTGTGATATGCACTCTCAGGCTAAATACTGCTGAAAGTGCAGAAATAAGTTCCTGGAGAGACTTAATATAGTCTATGGACAGTGTCATGGTTACTCCATGATGGGAGGATGGTGACAACTCGGGAATATTTAGAACCTGTGCTTCCTGGGGAAGAAAAAAGCAGTCATATTAATGTGTTTAGGTGGTACAGGTGGGACTGCAGCCTAGAGCATTCACTGGCTGCAGTAAGCAGAAACTACTCAATGTAATAATGCCTGGAAATCACCAGTCTGCAGCTAGGATAATTACTCAGGAGTCCCTGTGCTGGTCACGTGAGATAGAGGCAAATACTGGGATAAGTTAAACAGAGAAGGCAGGTTTCATTTGGAAATTGTCTTACTCCACAAAGCACATTCTGATGATTTTTCTTAGACTGCAAACAGCCTGACATGCTTTGGTGATCCAATAGCTCAGCCCATTGTCAGTTGGAGTCTGAAACATAATAAGAATTAAACCGTTAATGCTGTTAACTCTGTCATTACCGATTTTTAGAGCAGTTGTGCTTTTCCAGCTCTTGTGCAAAGGCTTACCGCAAAATTTAAGCTCGTGTTGTAATTGGAGCATATGAGAGCTCCATCTTAGTTTTGAGAACTAGCAAGTCAGCCTGAACTGGCAGTGTCAAAATATCACAGTAAGTACCTGAGATGAGCAGGAGTGCTGTAACTCAGAGGCTAAGAAATACATCTGACCCTATCAACTCTTCATATTTTATCAAGCTTTGTCAGACACTTTTAAGCTGGACCTGCCATTGGTAGCGTTCACTTGTAAATACAGCACGTTTACAGTGTATACTTGTAAAAAGGCAGTACCTAGAAATTCCTTCAAAGAGCCACATAATGACCCAGGCAGGAATCATTATTCATCTAGGACAGCACAGAACCTGAGAGATGCGAACTGAACTAGCTGTGCTTTTTTTACATACATATGTTGAGCAGCTGGAACACACAGTAGTTACTGCAAGTTTGTGTATGCATAAGAAAAATGTTCAACCTTGTCCTGAAAAATCTACCATCTGGGCAGACCAGTCCTTTGCTGCTACGAGGTTCAGTGACCACAAGCATCTCTTTCAAAGCACATTATTTCCTCTCTCTCTGCTGGACTGGACACACAAGCTAGACCAAAAGCTCTGACCTAATGGGACATTGCATCTTTCCTTCCTGTGGTTCTGACCATAGGGGTGAGACGAGGATCTCACCCACCTGGTCAGACAGTGAAGTATGAGGAGAGTGACAGAGGCAGGAGAGTAAACTCTCCTTCTCATGGGTAGAAGCAATTAGAATTTGAGGGTCAAATGATTAGGACAGTCATTCGCTGCTGGAGCCAGGGAAAGGAGACAAACAGAGTTTAACTGCAGCATTTCATTTTTAAAAGGAAAAGGAACGTCCTAAACATTATCCAGTTGGTCTTGCTGCTGCTGTCAAGTGTGGTTCATGTTTGCAGTCACGCTTTGGTTTTCCCCCAGCAGCTTGCAAAGGCTTGAAATGTAAGATGTGACCTACCACTTTTTTTCCTGAAGTGTTATTTATCTGGCTGAGTCCCCCTGACTTCTGCACCTAGCAGTTATTGGTGGAAAGACTAGGTACTACGGATCCATATAACAGATATAACCTGTTATATACATCCATGGACATTTGTGATGGGGCAACAACAGTGGTGGTTCCCGTCTCTGAATGCTGCAGACATGCTTACAGATGGAGTATTGGTTGGCTCCATATAGCCAAAGCCTTTCTGTCGTTACCACCGTTTTTCCTTAGGAGATGGCCAAGGCAGCTTCTGTGTGCACTCCAGAAAGCATGGACAGTGAAGATATGCTTTTCATGCTGTATACATCGGGCAGCACTGGGAAACCCAAAGGAATTGTTCACACCCAGGCTGGATACCTGCTGTATGCTGCTGTCACGCACAAGGTAACTCAGCTGCATCCTCTGGAAAAGGTGCACTTACCTTCCAATAGTATGAACAAGAGGGACTCGGACTGGTGAGGGGTGCTGTATTCTGTATTCACTGCCCAATTGGCTTATTGGGTGTAAACAAATGGAAAAATGTCAGAGAACATGTAAGTAATCTTCAGGATTTTTTCTTTGGGAATATAATACTATGAAAGCCAGAGCCTAGAGTTATGAAAGGAAGGCAACTGCAGTGCTGCTACTTTTGCATCTAAAATATGCTCCTGTGGCAGGCCAGAGTTTGCAGACGTTAAAGTGATGCAGCTGAGGAGCTTCTGGTAAGTATCTTACTGACACAGGTAATGTGGGTATTACTGTAGCATTTTGCAGTGGGATGCTGGCTTTTTTTATTTCAGAGATGATCTGGACTCTTAAAACAACCTCTTTGCATAGCACTTGTCTGAAGCTCAAAAATTACATTCATGCTCTGTGATTCCACCTTTGTGCTGCTTTTCTGTGTGATCTAGGCTAAATGTTTTAAACCCCTTTCTCATGAGAAAAAAAAAGTCAAGGCACTGCTTGAAGCTTCTGGTCTGAGCTCTGCATATGAAAAGGTAACAGTGATACGTGGAGGGGACTGCAGTGAAAGATCTCCATCTGGCTTTAGTGATATCACCCTGTTTGTAATCGCACATGATTCAGAGGTTTTCTTTCTCTGTGCTACACAGTTGAATTTTTCAAAGATTCAAATATATAAGTGTCAGACTTCTCTGTGTGAAGGGTATGTGTTATATCAGCTTTTAGAAGTGATAATGTAATCTCCAAGGCATCTCTTTCTTAGTCCAGAGGTAGATTCTGCACCGCGGTGCAGATATGCAGGGAGGCACTGTATACAGCTGTGGTACTTCAGAGTCCGACAGAGAAAGGCACTTGCAAAAGTAAGGTGAGAATTTGCTCTCCTAGGTAGAGGGGTCAGCTGACCTGTGTAGCCTCTGTGGTCTCTGCACACTCATGTGTGACACTCTTGACACACACTCGTGATTTTCTTTAGCTTCTGATCTACTTTCATTTAAAGCATAAAGCTGACTCTGCCTTGTGAGTCAGGCCCTCTTTACTGTACAATAGAGGAGTTAGATTTACAGTGGGAAACATTTTCCACAACCAGAACAAGATAATGAATTCTTCAAGATCTTTATATTGCATTTGAGCAGGGAGAGGGTAGCATCTGGAAAGTGGTACACTGTTAGAGAAGCTGAGCAGCTAAGAACATTTCTCAGAAAATGTTTCATGGGCAGCTATCACTTTCTCCAGCTTTCTCATGGAAAGCTGTAGATATTTGCGAGAGGTATGAGCCTCTGAGGCCTCCAGCTTTCCTGCAGTTCAGGGTCAGCTTATCCCATGTGGACGGCTTGGAGCAGGCAAGCCCAGGTATCCAGGGCTCAGGGATTTGGTTGTATCTTTGCTGCTTCAATCTGAGCAGCTGCTGGCACAGCCATGCGCCTTGTACGTTTGCAAAAGTGGTCATCAGCCTGGAAGCCCTGGTACTGGTCCCTCTGACTTGCTTCCTCACCTTGGTCTGGCCTTTGTGCTGCCATGTCTTACATGCCTGGCTCCACTTCCCCTGTGTGCTCTCTTGCTCCCACTCAGATACCCAGTCCAGCCCCTTGCCTTTAAACTCTTTATGCCTGCCAATAGAAAGTCAGCTGGCCTTAAATTTATCTTTTCAGTATGTATTTGACTACCAGCAAGGCGATGTTTTTGGCTGTGTTGCTGATATTGGCTGGATCACGGGACACAGCTATGTTGTGTATGGACCACTCTGCAATGGAGCCACCTCTGTCCTGTTTGAAAGCACTCCAGTGTACCCTGACCCAGGTGAGGAAGTGGTGGGCAAAGGTTCAGCTAGACATGGCAGTGTGACAAAGGAGATTTAGAAACCTGCTTGGTGCAACCTGCCTACTCAGGGAAGGTAAGCTCCATTTCTGTGGAACATGTATCTATTACATTCAGAAACATCTGTGCATCCAGGGTGAAAAATAGAAAGTTGCCATTGGTTTTGCTCTGTACTCATAGTAATCACAGCTTTAGCTTAGGCTGTTAACCTTCCTGCAGAGCATTTGCAGCAGTGTGTCAGTGCTAGAGTGGTAAAAAGCCCATTTGTGATTTTGCAGGTCGTTACTGGGAAGTGGTACAAAGGTTGAAAATTAATCAGTTTTATGGAGCACCTACGGCTATACGCCTGCTGCTGAATTATGGAGATGAGTGGGTGAAGAAATATGACAGATCTTCCTTAAAGACCCTGGGATCAGGTAAGGGACATGGTTTTCCATTTGAAAAAAACAGGGTTCTTCTAGCTGGTGAAATGAAGGTACCAAAGGAGCTTGGCTGATCAGATGGGGCGTGGTTAAAAATAGATGATAAAGCAGGCTCCCTGTCTGGCTTTTCAGGTATTTTCTTTGAAGTTGGGGCTATTGAACCTTACTGTGATTGCCTGTTCCCTAGCTTATTTTGCAGGATCACATTCTTTGCGAAAAAGGATTATCCAATCCTTTTGGATGGATAAATGGTGGTAAATGACACCACTTCAAATTTTACTGGCGTAGGTGACCCAAGCAGTATTTTCCTGCATTCCTTAGGATTCTAGAGGTTCTTGTACATGACCTGAATTGACTAGCTGCTTTCAGTGATGTTTGTTGCTTGCCTTTAGGTCTTTCTGGAACAGATCAGTCCTCTGTTATGTGAATGCATTGCAGTCCTTTGTATGTCCCAGCAAAAATGCTGTAAGCATTCTGCTCAAAGGTCATGCATTCAGTGTGTTGTGCACCAAAAGGGAGAATGAGCTCCTGCATCCTGTGAGTCTCAGTCTGCTTCCTTTCTTATGTTGGTCTAGTGGGAGAGCCCATCAACAATGAAGCTTGGCAGTGGTTGTACCACGTGGTGGGAGAAGGGCGCTGCACCCTCGTGGACACGTGGTGGCAAACAGGTAAAAGGCATCCTTGGGGAGTGTGGAGGATCCTCAGTTGTATAGGTTGCTGGTCAGTAGAGAAGGATTGATTCTTTTCAGTTTGATTCAAGGAGTCTGTCAGAAAAACCCGCCTGGTATTCTGATCAACTTCTGAAAGTCATTGGGGAATTTCAGCACATAATAACAACGTAACAGCAAATAAAAGCAATGGCAATGCTGGGTTTTTTCTTTTCCCTATAAATGTCTTTTAGTATTTTGAGTGCTGGAAAAATCTCAGGAAACGAGAGGCAGTGAATGAATTTCTGGGCAAAGCTGGGAGTGGGTGACTCGAATTGAAAAATTAATTTTCAATTATTTATCCAGTTGTATTAACCTTGATGTGGCCTTATCATGAAAAGGCTTATATAGCCACAATCCGTACGTAGGAGTGCTTTGTTTCCCTTCCTGGGAATTGTCAGACAAGGATGGAAAACTAAGCTGTGTACTCAAAGGGACCTAGTGCAACTGCTCTGGAAGATTGGAAAAGAGCAAGTGAAGGCTTGCTGCCTGTGCATCAGGATAGTAGGGGACAGTGGCTGTCACCCAGCCTGGGAGCAGCTTCTTCCAGGAATGAAGTAATGTGCTGTAGTTGCTTTGGCCCTGGACCTTTGATGCCTCAAAAAGGAGTGTGCTTCTGTTTTGGCAACGTGCTTGGCCCAGCTGTGTGCATCAGTTAAGGCTTGTTTTCTGTTTACAGCCTGCTGGATAGGGTGACTGGCTCTCACAGATCCCTGTCCAGCTGGAGCAAAGCTGGTCCCTGCCTCCTGCCCTCCCTGATCAGCAGCAGAGAGAGGCCACAGCACTGCACTCTGCCTGGGGCTGGTCTGCCTGGTGGGGCCCTGCACTTGAAGTATTTCTGCTGCTCCTTCCTCAGCTCCTGGGCACCAACATTCAAGAGTTGCTAAAGGTGGCTTGCAATACGTCCTTCTCAAGTTGTGGACCACAGTTTGCTGTGGAGCCATGGACTTAAAAGGATGCAGTACAGCTGCTGGCATTCTGCCTCGGCTAGAAAAAAAGCCATCACTGCTCTTAAATTTCTAGCTGCCATTGGGCAGAATTATTAATTCCCTTTCCAGTCAAGCTGCTCCTGGTTTCATCCTTATTCCTGCTAGTAAGCTCTCTTTTCAGGATCCCTGTGTCCCATCTCAGTGTGAGGAATTAGCTTTTGGCACACAGCCAAGTTCCATTTAATCCAGACCAGACTTGCACCTTCTGTTTTATTTCAAATCTGAAAATAAAAAATCTCAGAATTCAGAGCAGCCATGTTAACTACTAATCTTTTAAACCATTCGGGTTCTCACATGCTAAGCAGAAGGAAAACTGACTGGCTAGGTGCTGTATGCTTTCCTCCTCACTGCTCTGAAATAAAACACTGTGGAGAAGCAGCTGATTACTGTACACTGACAGAGTTGAGAAGAATCTTTTTTTGCCCTAGTATATTTTTTGTTTGTCCGCAGTTAACTGGTGCATGCAGTATGCATGCAGTGTCTTCTATTGCCTTTGGAAGTACAGGGTTAGATCTTTATATTAAACTGTACTTCTCCTGGAGCGACAATTGTCCAGTGAGAGGTTAAACATTTGCTGGACAGTCTGTAAGCGCGGACTGCTCAATCTCACCTTGAATCAGGCATAGGTTTGCAGGTAAACAGTTACCAGCTCTTGGAAGCATAACATAATGATAAATATTCATGAAATTGATTTTGTTAGGAAATAGAATCAATCTTTCTTCAGAATTGATGTTTCCAATACAGGAAAACAAATTAATCTTGGAAACATTATATACACCATTTGAATGTAAAGGGAGCATGGAAAGAGATGATAGAAACAGTTTGGATGCTGGTTGTGGTCCTGCAGTGTCACTTCTCGTATACAGTATCAATATAGCTTGTTAATTGTGCTGTCATATGCAGTGTTCTCCACATCTCTGAAGCAGCTGCATGTTACCAGCTAATAAAGCCCAGCAGGTGGAAGATCAGCAAATGGTGATTTAAGAATCCAGTTGAAACTCTTTGGATGAGCAAACGAGCGAGATAGCAATTAAGAGAAGCAATTTAAGTAGTGTGGTATGTACAGATGAAAGAGGTGAAAAATTCTTATGGCTCTTACTGTTAAAATATTAGGTAGTGCTGTGCTGTGATTGACAATAATAGCATCAAAGCTATGTTTGAGTTTCAGGTGCAGTTCTTCACAGTACGGAAGAGACACTAGGTATTTTTACTTTTGTCGTTGGTTTTATAAAACCAAGTACAGCTGTTGTATGCAGCTATGAACAAAAGCTGGTTTTGAAAGAGGTCTCTGAATAGGCCCTGGAAGCTTTTGTTGTTGGCATCATCTTACAGCAATTTAGCCAGGACTGGTTCTTCCGAGCTGGATTCCCACAGTCAGTCCAATTGATGGTAGTACATAACCTCCTGCCAGAGGTTATTTTCCCATGGCAGGAGGGAGCCGGTTTCGATGCGACATCCTCCTTGCTTAGACTCCGTCCTTGTTTAAAGTCAGGGTGGATTTGCACTGTGGTGACAGCATGGGCACAGATAACATGGAAGCATGGCTTTTCTTCTGCCAGCTCTGCCTCTAAAGAGAGACGCTTTGTAAGGGTAGGGTAGTGCCTACAAGCCTTGCTAGCTGTTGTCAGGCAGTGGCTAAAATTGGTACTTTTAAACCAGCTTAAAATAGCTCTTAACCATGCAAAAACATTTTAAAGCACCCTTGCCACCATGCAGCTCCCCCGGAATGTGACTTTTCTGCCGTACGTGCAGCTGGCTTCAAGATGTGTGGGATGTGGCAAAACCCATGTTGAAATGTCACTTGCAGTGCTCTATTCAGAACGAGTACCAACTTAGGAAGAGGAACCCTCAGTTTAATCCGGTTCCCTGCTCTGATGCGGATTTTGTCTATGCAAACAGAGAACCACAGGTGTCTGGGGTGCTTTTTTCTTTTTCTGAAAAATTTTGAGATGACCCTTTCAAAATAAAGAGAAATATATGAAGTGTAGGTATGCCCATCAATGAAATGTGAAATAATTTTATGTGTAAGCCATGTTTCTGCAGATTTGAAGCTTAGGGATACTTAAAGAGACCCTTCCTCATAACTACATCAGGGCAGCTGGATGCAAATTCAGGGTCAAGTTCAGCCTTTCCAACCCCTGTTTTCAGTTTTCACAACCTCAGCAAAGCTGGTAGAGGAGTGTGCGCTCCAAGTGGCAGAACATACCTTTATTTATAGGGCTGTACTTTTAAAACCCTAATGCTCCTTTGGTTCTGTTAGTCTTTGTGTTTCTGAATTAGTTCTAGAATAGAAAAGATGTGATTAAAGTTGGTATCTTATTTAATGTTCATCCTGGCAGGAATGAAAAAGGATGATTAAAGGGTTCAATTTTGAATAGAAGATAAGCTCAACCTGCCTGAAGGGATGGGTTAATATCATACCCTGTAATAAGAGCAATTCAGACTCCTGAAGCACTTTTCATGCCAACCCTAGAGAGCTGTAAGAACAGCATTGGGAGATAAATCTCCCTACA
>NW_010424027.1:9510-15022 GCF_000710305.1 Buceros rhinoceros silvestris | reverse complement strand
ACGCTTACACTTTCTCTGTAAAAATCACTTCTGAGGTAGGAAATTGGGCTGGTGAGTTCCACCCAATTCTGCTCAAGTCAGCCCTGTTAGTGTGAGAAGATCAAGCAGGGGTGTAAGTATTCTGCCTGTATTTCCTGCTTGTTAATAGTTGGGGGAATGGCTCTGTCTGTGAGAGGACTTAGGGCCAGATGTAAGGAACAGAGCACGTGGGCTGAATCAGTGGGGTCTTCACTGTGTCCGACTGGTTTGTGACAGACAGGCCTGTGGGAAGATTGTTGAATGCACATGTTGTGGCTGCTGCTGTGGGGTCTGCAGGCTGTCTGGTACAAAGCCGGATGGTGTAGAACCACGTACTGCTCTTCTCTTAGCCTTTGAAGAGCTAAACTGGTCATCAGCAATCCTGATGCCCTAAGTCGTAGTGAGCAGCTCTTCCCCTGAGGCAGCTGCTTGGGGTTTGTCACCAGTGTACACAGGGGGCAGTGATTTTTGCAGCCAGCAGTAAATGAGACACCGTGCAAACAGGACGTAGGAGCAGCTCTTGATCCAAGCTCACCAAGGGATGACCTGCCTGCAGCTCTGTTCTCTACCCGCTGCGATGTCCCCTGTAGACAGAATGGGTCTTGGTGGTGTCAACCTGGCTTGCCAGTTGTTTTTCTATGTTTAAGCCTTTATTCACAAAGAGCTCTTTGTAATCAGGTCTGTGCTGCTTTTAGATGGCTGTGGTACTTGGTGTTGCACGATTCCTTCCCAGTGGCTTTTTCACACAATCGTTTTGGTTGGAAGAGACATTTAAGACTGAGTCCAAACATTCACCCTGTGCTGCCAGGGTCCCTAAACACATCTCTCAGAACTGCAGCTACACGTCTTTTAAATACTTCCAGGGATGGGGACTCTACCACCTCCCTGGGCCGCCTGTTCCAATGCTTGACCACCCTTTCTGTAAAGAAGCGTTTCCTGATATTCAGCCTAAATCTCCCCTGACACAACTTCAGGCCATTTCTGCTTGTTCTGTCACTTGTTACTTGGGAGAAGAGACTGATCCCCACCTTGCTACAACCTCCTTTCAGGAAGCTGTAGAGCGATAAGGTCTCCCCTGAGCCTTCTTTTCTCAGGACCAAACAACCCCAGTTCCTTCAGCTGCTCCTCCTAAGACTTGTTCTTTAGACCCTTCACCAGCTTTGTTGCCCTTCTTTGGACATTCTTCAGCACCTCCATGACCTGCTTGTAGTGAGGAGCCCGAAACTGGACACAGTATTTCTTGCAAGGTGATGTTGCTATTCTCTTCTTTATCTAGGAAGCACTGGCATTTCCTTTCATCTAGCATTGGATGGACCCCATATATTTTGTTTTTCATTATTCTTCCAGAAACTGGTGGCATCTGCATTGCCCCTCGGCCTTCAGAGGAGAAAGCTGAAATTGTTCCGGCTATGGCTATGAGACCTTTCTTTGGGATTGTGCCCGTGCTGATGGATGAGAATGTGAGTTGAGGCTGTGCTGGGTGCCCAAAAGAGAAGCTGGTGTGTGTTTCTGCCTTAATCACCTTTTTTTGAATGGAAGGATGTTTTTTCCTCCATTAAAATCGTAGAACAGATAAGTAATTTATATATTGAGCATATCTCAAATGTCCATACAGATTGCCAACTCAGCACTGCAAACTGTCTGCAAATCTCTAGAGAAGTAATTGTGTTTTCAGCACCACTTTTATGGTCTTACATTGCTTCTGATTAAGAGTTGTTGCCTCTATTTATAAGAGAAGTCAGAAGTCACACAGCTCCTGGGAACCAGGGAGCTGAGCAGTTAGAGCAGTGCATGCAACATCCAGATCGGAGCAGCTGTCTGGACTGGTGTTTTCCAAGGGAAATGCAAGGCACGAGGCCCTGCAGCTGTGCGTGTTTGTGAGAAAACTGGTGGTGGTCTGTAAAGTTGTGCAGAGCGATCCCCATTGGCGTTCCAGTGCGCTGTTAAACAGTAAAGTATGTGGTCTTCTCCATATACAGTTTGGTAAGGGAATGTGACAATTAACAAAAACAAAAGTGGAAGACAGGTGTACAGGCATTTCCCTGCTGGCCTCATCCCAGGCATCCTCTGGGTGCTTGGCACATCTTTACTGTCAACTTTGCTGGCATTGCCCTCTGGAGAATCACAGGACTCCCTTTTCTTCTAGTCTTATCAGCTGTACTGCTGGCCTCCAGGAGTGAGGAAGGCATAGTACAGAGAGTGCATAGTAGCTCCAGGAGGGATTAAGTTTCTCCATCTGTGGCCCTCCACTGGCAGTCTTCAGTGAGCAACAGGGTGACCTTTGCCAGATCAATGACTTGGAAGCCTTTACTATTCCTGTTTTGTTCACCTGATCATCCTTCCTGTGCTTGAACCTGCAGGGAAAGGTTATAGAGGGCAATGATGTGTCCGGTGCACTCTGCATTGCCCAGCCATGGCCTGGCATGGCAAGAACAATCTATGGTGACGACCAGCGATTTGTTGATGCCTATTTCAAAGCCTACCCAGGTAAGAAAAGTGCCAAGGGAATGCTGTTTGCACTGCAGTATAAACACCCTGAATATTTTCAGCAGCACTTTGATATTTCTGTTCCAGGCAGATCTTGTTTGCTTGGGGTTGTATGTTGTGTGTTGCAAGCATGCACTAATGGTCTTAGATAGTGTTGACCTTTCTAGCTGTCAAAGGGGAATGTATTTTTTAGAAAATTTTAATGCTTATATTTTAAAGTCCAAATACCTTTTCCTTGGGGCCACTTGTGTCTCACTTGAAAATGTGCATATTGGATGGGAAAGCACCTCTCGCATCACTGAATCTCACCCGTGCTGTCATAGGCTGTGTGAAATCCTTTTTTTTTTTTTTAAAAAAAAACATGGTCAAGTTGTATCTGGCAAGTAATCAGAAGTGGCAGGAAAACATTTTTTATAGTAGATTGGACAAGACTGCTGTTTTCACTTGGGGGAGCTACTGAAAGGGATTTGAAAGCTGTGAGGTAGACAAGAAGTAGAGATACGGTTCTGCAAATTGTACAAAATGGGTTGGGAAATAAGAATGGTAAACTGGTGGAAGAAATTAAATGAGCCCATAGTCCCTTATTACTCACTACATATTCACATCTGAAATCTTGTAGATATCTAGTTGATAGTTGTTTAATTGATTTGGAAGAGCAGGAAGCACGACTGAAAGTCCATGAATTGGCCAATAATGGGTCCTGGCAAGAACTTTCAGATTTCACTGAGCTACTGCTGCTCAGAAGTGCTACAGGAAGAATTCAGATGCGAAATGGCTTTGAAGAGCCAACACAATCTGTGTCACCAGATATGTCCTCAGTGACACTGGAATTTCCTGGAGCCACTGGGTCTTTTTCAGTTTCCATCAAATGTTTTAGACCCTCCAAACACCATGCTTTTTGTGGCTTCTTTTTTCTTTTTTTCCCAGCTGATCTGATACCAGTGTTTCCCCCATGCTTATATGCTGTAGGGGGACTGTTATCTGGGATCTGAATCTTTGTTAGCCAGGAGGAAAAATGGCTTTTCATCCATCCCAGTGTAAGCAATTCAAAAAATTGGCAGTGTTCCCATGAACAAAGTGTAATAGAACCATTCTCTCCCAGCTGAGCAGTTGTAATTTTACATGAGCACTGAGGTGTAACTAGCAGCAGACCTGAGTTTGACCAATAGCCTGCAGTATGATGACAAATGTCATTTGAAGTAGTTCTGTCTTAGTGCTGTATGCACCAGGCCTGAGCACAGCTGCTATGCAGCTGTAGGTGTAAAGCCTAGGGGGATCAGAGAGCCTCTCTTGGCTTTGTAAATCCCACAAAACATCACTGTCTTGTGTTGCTGGACTTGCTTTTACTGCAGGGACATCAGACACTGTTTGCTGCTGATTGCCTACAGGGATTTTGCCCATCTTGGTAGAGATTTGAGCTCCACTGTCGTGGTGCTGCTCAGGTGTGCTTACTAGGAGCCAGCAGAGCAGATGAAGGTTGGGGATGTCACAGGGATGTGGCAAATGGTGTGTGGCAGGTCACATAGCTGTAAGCTTAGGAGGCCCTGCAAGCTGCCTGATCCACCCTACT
Source organism: Buceros rhinoceros silvestris (assembly GCF_000710305.1). Classification (NCBI taxonomy): domain Eukaryota; kingdom Metazoa; phylum Chordata; class Aves; order Bucerotiformes; family Bucerotidae; genus Buceros; species Buceros rhinoceros. The sequence continues at coordinate 10,947 of NW_010424027.1, read as the reverse complement.
CTACTCGCCATTCTAGAGCGTAGACTGTTCTGCATCAGAGCCCAAAGCAATAGGCTGGCATACTTCCAGCTGCTCACATGTCTTTGCTTAGGTTATTATTTCACAGGGGATGGTGCTTACAGGACCAAGAAAGGCTATTACCAGATAACAGGGCGCATGGATGATGTCATTAACATCAGTGGACACAGGCTTGGGACGGCAGAGATAGAAGACGCAATGGTAAGTTCCAAGCAGGTAGAGGTCCTGTGAAGCAAGGTAACCCTTTCTAAGAAGCTTTATGAATTTAAACAAGCACAGGGTCTCTTGCTTTCAAACCTCTACCCCTGCATATACACAGCTGATGCATAAGGAACAGCAAATGTGGAAAAGGAAATAGTTCCCTTGTTAAGGAGACAACGAATGAGCAAGTGAGAGAGGGAGTCACACCATGGGCAGTCCCTGCAGTTGAACTGTCAGAACCGTGTTTCCTCTCAGTAATGTTGTGCTGTTGCCATTGTAATTTTGGGTGCTCTTGGAGGCTGGCATAAGGGATTGTCTCTGCAATTTGTTTCTTTCCCTCTGCTAATACCTAACCCCTCTTTCCAAATCTGTGGTTCTTGATTGTCAGAACTAGCTGAGTATGTTTGACAATTCAGCAGTGTTAAATGTGAAGCAACCTTGGTTCACATCAGCTGCAAAGCTAGCCTGTCATTCTGAGAGAAAATATTAGCTCAGGGAATTGAAAACAAAGTCCTCAAAACATTTATCTTCAAAGCTTGACCTGAATATTTATTTCTATATTATGTGCCTTGCCTGCAAATGGCACTTAAACGTAACATTCGATAAACCTGAGCTGTGTTTGCATGTCACGCAGGATCCTATTCTCCTCTGCGAGTACTCTTTTTGTCTGTGTGGGTTTTTGATTGTAGATACAGGATCCAGTTCCTCACACTGTTATATGCATGCATGTGTACATGCAAATATATTTATATGCTTCAGTTGCTCTGTGGTATTTTCTTTCATATTTTAATCTAAGATAGCATAATCTAGTCTTTGGTGTGGGATTCAGATATGCAATTTCCTCTGGTCTGTACACCCAAATTGTGTTCTTACTGCAGAAGAGTGTTAAGTTAAACTCTGAAGTGTGACAGAATAAATCACTGTTGTGTAGCATAATAAAAACATGCATTCAGCAAAACAACCCTTCCCCCCTTCTGGGAAGATGAAGAAGCCTGATTCTTTCTGCCTTCTGGTGTGCTTTGAGCACTTAAAAACACCAGTCGAATATGAACTGTGGTGTTGGCAGCTTCACTTTTGCTGTGCTGCAACAGTTCGCTGTGGTGCAGAGCAATGCAGGGCTGGTTTTGCTTGTGATTTGGCCAGGGCCAGTGACCACTTGGGACTGTAGCCATGCGCACACACAACAACAGAGACAAAGAAAGAGAAAGCAGGTTTCCT
>NW_010424027.1:2661-9441 GCF_000710305.1 Buceros rhinoceros silvestris | reverse complement strand
ACAAAGAAAGAGAAAGCAGGTTTACTGCTGATACAAATTCAGTGTGGTGTGCAGCGGGCTTTCCAGTGTATGGGCAAGTGCTTATTTGTGTGCTTAAAAGCAGGGCCAATCCAGTGAGTAAAAGCTACTCTGAGCCGTGGCCACGGCCACAGCAACCAGCTAACTGTGCGGTAGGAAGGTGGTGTCCAGCTTTCCTGCTGTGCTTTCAGGAGGAGGGTAAGGGGAGGGTAAGATATGGAAAGGTGTTTTGTTCCTAGAACTGTTGGTGCAGACTCTGCGGGGCTTGAAACAGTTGTTATGGTCTGTGCATTTTTGTTTCACTTTTGTGAAGGCTGATCACCCTGAGGTCCCTGAGACAGCTGTGATTGGGTATCCGCACAAGATCAAAGGAGAAGGTATGTGAAAAGCAATGTCCTGGCATGACACCTTTGTATGCTTTCCTTAATTTCTAACCTGGGCTACATGTCAGGAGGTGCCTAGGGAGTGGGAGGGCAGTTATCCTTAGGTTGACTGGTGTTGCAGCCTTGAGAGGCAAAGACAGTCATGAAAATAACTGCATGTTCCAAAGCTGGGTGCAGGAATTACTCCCTAAACTATTCTCACACGTAGTGTTTATGTATGTGGTAGAGCTTTCTTTAAAACGATGGTGCTTAAGATGTCCTTTGAACAGAATGGGAATAGCTGATTTGCACTGGCCAGCTTTCGAACCCAGTGACCCTTTGGTGATTTATGTTGAGCTGTCATTGTCACTGAGGTAAGTTTGGTCCACAGATGCCAAGACAAGGCTGGGCCATCATTTAAGGGTTAGAGTCTGACTCCCTTTTGCAAACTGGATCTATGGTTTACTTGGCAGTCCCTAGATTGTGCATAGGAATGATTTGAAACCTGCCTTAGCATTCGAATGAGCATCTCTGGTCTTGCCAGCTAAGATCTAATACGAGGTATATGGCTTCTGCTCATTTGTCTTCCAGGTGCCTTTGCTTTCATAGTGCTAAAGGAGCAGACAGCTCATACAGACCGTATCAAAGAAGAGCTCAAAACCATAGTAGCTTCCAAGATAGCAAAGTACGCTGTGCCTGACCACATTCTGGTAAGTGGCGGGCTGTAACTGATACCAGGAAGAACAATGGTCACACTGAGTGTGTGAAGAAGGTTCACCTTCTTGCCTGCAGTGCTGGTGTTGTCTCTCTCTGGCAGAATGAAGCAGCAGGAAAACAGGACCACCTGGAGGGATCCTTAAGTAGGGGAGGGCAGATGAACTGGTCTCCTGTACTCCTTCTCCATGGCTGAGGATTAGCAGTGACCCAGAGGGTGGCTGGGATGTTGCAGCTGCTCCAGCCTGCAGAGCAGCTTCTTGGTGGGGTTGTGTTTTGCACACAGTGGTGTGTTTTGCAGCTACCTTGAGGCTGCTCCATTTGGGCCAAGTGCTGAATAACCCTTTAAATGGGACGCACAGAGTGAAAGCACCGTGCTTGGCAAGAAGACTGACACTCTGTGCTTCAAGGTGCACTCAGTGTCCCTGTTCAACGTGCAGCAGCATTGATGCTCCATACAGTTCTTGCCCACAGCTATGCCCTTGCTGAAGCAATGTAGCACTGCTCTCTGTGGCCCTGTGCAGTGGATTAAACCCACCAAACTGCAGAGAAACACTACAACTTCAGTGTCCCTGAGAGGCAGTGACACTTTCCACTGCCCAGCTATTTTGCATTGATAATTGGCATCAACCCCAGATCTTAAAGCACTGAATGTCTCAGTTGCATAACTGATAGCTGTTCAGCCTGACCCTGGGAGCACTGATGAACTCCAAGCCCTCTTTCAAGCCTCCTTACCTTTCAGCAGCTCTCTTTGTGTGTTTGGGGAGAGTGCACAAACCTGCCCGTTAGCTGTCCCCGCAAGGCCCACCTGCATCCGTTCTGCTCTCTGCTTGGAGGCAGTAATCAGACCACTTCTTTGAGGGGCTTTGCTTTAGCCACATGCTTGGAAGGTGGACACCAAGACTCAGGTTACAGAATACAGCAAGAGCAGGCAAGGGTGGCTTATTTAACTTGGAGCAGCGCTGGACATTGTCAGTGGATTGGAGCAGCTTTGAGAACTTGTAGGTTTTCAAGGAAACATCTGTTGCCCTGTATTTGGGTGTAGTCCTGCAGAGAAGTCCTATAACTCTTTCCTTGCATGTTAGATAATGCTTTGGAGTTTTGTAGCCTACTGGCCTGATCATGTAGCAAAATGTGAGACCTGCTAGCATCTCTGTTCAGTGCCTGAGAACTTTTTACTGAACTCAAGTTTATGCTGAAGCCTTTGACTCTGCTGCTAAATCCTTTGCAGGAAGCAGAACCAAGACATTTAACATTCTTCTGGTTATGAAGGCAGGCGTGTAGGCTGACAGATATAATCAGGCAGAGAGAAACATCAGCTGAGTGGAGTTAGCCCTCTAGTAGGAGACCCTGTAGCTGGTGTGCAATATTGTGTGTTTTATATTCCTGCCCTGTAAAGGAGAATATGTCTGTCTATTCTGGTAATGCGTTGAGATGTGTGTAGTCACTAGTGCCTGAGTTTTCAAGTGTTAACTAGCTTTCTAGTTCAATAGTTAACAGCTTATCTAGGACCTGATTCTCCAAAGAGCTGAGCATCCTGCAGCACCCAGGCTGGAGATACACAGCGATGAGTAAATGGGAAGCAAAGCCCAGTTAAATAAGATTTATAGCACAAGGAATTGATGCTAGTGACACTCCTTTTCTTGGACATAAACTAGTGTGCTCAATGGGCTAGTATTTCCTAGGAACCTCTAAGGAGCTGTGGCCCTGAGACAGAGCTTAGGACAGTTCAGACGAATTTCTTTGTGGTTTCCAGCAGGACCCAGGTTCTAATGTAGGTGTGCCTTTCCCTTCTCTGCAGGTGGTGAAACGTCTTCCTAAAACCCGATCAGGGAAGATCATGAGAAGGCTGCTGAAGAAAGTAGTTACTGAACAATCAAGCAACATGGGAGACATCACCACGCTTGATGATCCAAGTGTTGTCAAGGAGATACTGCATGCTTACCAGAAATACAAGGAAGAGAGTTCCTCCTAACAGGCAGCTCTGGAATCTCTCTCCCCTGGAAATGTGGAAGGTCTTGAATAACCAGGCAAACGACAGGTTCTCTCGGTGTTTTGGGTTTTTTTTAAATGTCATTGCCTTCTAGGGGAACTGCACAATGTATTTTGAGATGCACAGAGCTAGGAGCAATCTGCAGTTTTGCAGTCAGTGAGGTCCCTTTCATTGCTTTTAGGACTACTGCAGAGCAGCCGTTGGTGGTTCCCATTAGCTACGATGAAATTTAGTAGTAGCTGAAGCAAGATGCAGATGTTAGTGTTTCTCATTTTAATGTTACCATACAGGGAAATATTTTTATACAATACTTTTGCTGTTTTAAAAGAAGCTCTGGAATACACTTCTTCAATTTTTTCCCTCAGCTTGGATATCTGTGTCTAAGTAGCTGTATTTCACTGTAACTATGGTGCCTTTTCAGCAGTGCTGGTGTTTTGCGTGTGTTTATTAGGGAAATGAGAAGGACATGGCTAGTCTGGTAATTCTTTCTTGTGTTTACCCAGTTGTTCTAATACCTTCTTTGGCTTTCCTCAAGGATTTGTCTTACCACTACATGTTGTGGGACTTGCCAGAGAGGTGAACCTGTGTCCCTTCATGTCCCACGTAGGCAACATAGCACTAGCGCTTCCAGCTGCAAAACTGAGGCACAAAGCCTACCACTGGACTTCCTCTATATCCTCAGTGCATTGCCAGTTGCGTAGGAGGGGTCTGGTCCCACACGTTTTTATTCTCCCTTGAGAAACTGAGATCACCAACTGGGCTTTTAAAGTAGCCCTCTTTGAAAGGGGCTGTCCTCTCCCTCGTTGGTGATGACAACTGGATCAACGCTGTCCATTGTGTTTCAATTCTGCATATTAGGAGTGGTGGACTACAACAGGTAGATCTTTGTTGCCAGTTGGTGGTTTCTGTAGGTGCCTTTGTTTCTTGAAGTCGCTATGAAAAGGGACAATGATTCCTTGCTGTCTGTGAGAGAAGCGTTTGGAAACAAAATCCTGAAGTGCTCAAGAAAGTTTGAAGCTGAGAGAGAGGTGCTAAGAGGGTTCATTGTGACTTGTTGGAATGTGTGATTTCTGACCAAAGAATGGTTGTTTTAGCCCACTCTCAAATGCCCTGTAATCTTGTTGGCTCCAACAAAGACAGGCGCCCAGTTTGGAGGTAGGTTGCTTCTCCTGTCAGAAGTTATGACTTAATGCTTATAATTTCGAGTTGGGCCCTACCACATCTGCCTCTTTTGCATGCTGTCGTGCTGATCTTCCAAAGAGTTAAGTGCCAGATGGGTACCTGCAAATTGCACAATCCGTAATGAAGGAGGAAGTGCTTCTTAGATGCCTTCTGGAAAGTGACAGTAGCATTCCAGACCAGCAGCCTCAGAATAGCAAGGAACTAGGCTATGCCTTTATCTTCTGTGTGCTTTCAAAATTGCAACTAACATATTCAGTGTTTTATTTCTGGACTCATTTTATCAGGAACGCATTTTGATTGAAGCACTCCTTATATTTGGGCTGTTCAGAAGAATTTGCTAGTAGGTCTCCTGTCTTCTACTATGCTACTGAAGGCAGCCTGTAAAGAAAAACCTGGAGGTACCAAATGCCTCTGAGACTTCTGCCACTGCTAAATTCGGTTTAAGCTGGGTGAGGTGTTCAGAGTGTCTGGGGCCACAGAGCATGCCAAGAAGGCATGGTAGAGGACTCCTCCCCTCTCTCTGGGTGCATAAGCCCAAGCTATAAGCAGATCCCTGGAGTGTGTGACTGCAAGGGCTCAGGCAGAGCTTCTCAGTCTTAACCTGCCTATGCCAAGGGACTGCAAACCACCATTCCAGCACTGTGCTGGGGTCACTCCATCAAACCTTGCAGTCCTACCTCTGTCTCTCTCAGGTAACAGTCTGCTTAGTTTCACAGAGCTGTGTGTTTTGGCCCACCAAATTCCTGAGTAATTGGCAGAATCACCAGGTTTTGCCCTAGTTTCACAGGGGTGACATTGCAGAATTTAACTGGAGCAGCACTGCACTCAGTGGGACTGTGTACTGGAAAGACAATCTGTGCACCTGACTGGAGACAGGGAAGACAGGAATGAAATGGCTAGGTGATCCCGTAGGACTGAGAGAGGAATGGTGAGTTGTTTGGCCAGCAGAGGTTCTGGTAGCAAATGGGGAAGAGGGCTGCTCGCAGTATGATAAGTTGTCAAAGACAGGCATGTTGTCTTAGATCCCAGAGTTCCTCTGAGTAGCTGCATTTGATTTTAAAAAAAAAAAAAATTGTGTATTTTAAATGTCTCCAGGAACTGGCTAATACAGTTGGGAGTATAATTCTTCATTAAAATTCCCTTCCTTCTGACTGTGATCCATTTTTGCTTAAGGTAAGTAGATGTTCTGTGGACTTTGTGGGAAGTCAAAGATCAGAATGTTTGATAGAGTTGACAGGATGTTAATATTTTAGGAGACAGCCACTACACATATCCTCTATTACAACTGCAAAAGAAAAAAAACCCCAATGCTTCATTAAGGGATTTTCAGGTGGGAAGCAGCCAGGAGTTAATGCTTTTGACAGAAAAAGTGGACTCCCTTGTTTAAAAAAGTTATCTCTGCGCAGCCTGAAATACATCATGGAGGAAGAAAAATTACTTTTGAACAAGATGACGCGTTTTTCTTTTAGTCAATAAAACATTTCCTGTATTAGGGATACAGAATTTCTTTGTCCTGTTGACCTGGAATTTCCCTGCTAAGATGTGACCCAGTGGTCACAGTCACATGGTCTAATTAATCCGTAGTGTCTCACAGAGACTACCTATGCGAGAAGCAGTGTGCTTCGTTCAATTGACATGTTTGTCATACAATTCCTCTGTTCAGGGACAATGGCAGAGAGGTGGGCTCCCTCACCTGCATCCCTGTTATCTCAACTTGCTTGGGCTTAGGAACCCTGGCTGCCAGGGAGATCACAGGCTGATAAGTAGCTGCAGCACCCTGATAAATTCACAGCCATGCCAGCTATGGTGCAGACAGGCTGTCGTTACAAAGGAGTCTCCTACTGTGACCTTCTGAAGCCTTTGCTAAAATCATGTCGTCAGCATGTGCAAGACTAGAGTGCCACATGCCTGCCAGCCAGTACCACAATGGCCATTCTCTCCCTTGCGTGTTTCCACAGCTGAGCTGTGATCCTTGGGATGTCCATCTGCTCAGAGGCCTCCTCAGAGTGTTCAGAGAGCATGTGGTACTGTTGTGCTGCCCACATGGTGTTCTACACTGGAGACAGCTTCTGCTGGATAGCCTTTGCTCCCACCTCTCCTGGTAAAACTGTACTTCTGCCAAGTATATCAGTGTCAGCTCTTGGAGCCAACACCCGCCTGGTCCTCAGTTCATTTAATAGCACCCTGAGGCTGACAGAAACAGAGCTAGGCAGGGCTTGGAACTGGTACTTCTTACAAAAAGAATACTGTGCATGACTGGGAAGGCTACGCTTATAATTCATTGTCAAACAGATGCAATTTTCCAGACAAAGATATCCCTCTTTCTAATTTTTCCCCATAATACCTGACTGCAGCAGTTGTATCTTCAGTGCAAGCCTGAGTTGAGCTTTGCATTTTCATTGTTCCCTGGACATCATGACTGTCAGCACTGGTGTGTGACGACAGTCCTTTCTGCTTTGCATACAGCAGTCTTGCTCTCCATTCTCCCCCCCCACCCCCCCCGCATCTGGT
>NW_010424027.1:0-2639 GCF_000710305.1 Buceros rhinoceros silvestris | reverse complement strand
AGACTGTCAGCGCGTGGGTGTGACCGCAGTCCTTTCTGCTTTGCATACAGCAGTCTTGCTCTCCATTCTCCCCCCCCCCCCCCCCAGCTTATGGTTCAGGATGGGGTTCAGCCTGCCGAACTGGCACTGATGCCCTTGTTTGTGAAATGCTGGGAAGCACCCTGGGTGTGCAGTCTTAAGAGCTGATTCACTGGTCAGTGAATGATACATGGAATACTTTACAGCTGGATCGGGGAACAGAATTGGGGTTAATTCCTTCATTTAGAAAAGCAGAACTGATGAATTCTTCTAAACCATTGTGTGTCCAGGAGTAATGCATGGGTTATTTGCCAGATTGCCTTTGTAGCTTTATTAAAAGAGATCCAGAGCCAATTTTACTTGTTGCAGTTTGTTGCTTACTTGTTTTCTAGCTCAGTTTTGACAGTGAGACCTGGTCATGGTGCCTGTCTCCCCCACTGGAGACACAGACCATAATTTTCTTAGTTTTAGAAAAGGAAAGTTTCTAGAGTTGTGCTGTGTTGTACAGTCTAATGCTAAGCCTTTGATTTCATTTTGTTGTCCTGTAATTGTGCTTTAAACACACTTATTGTCCTTGACCGAAACTTTAAATGATATTTTTATTTGTATTTTCATTACAGAAAATTCCTTCCTCATAGGTGTCCAGCCCTCCATCCCCTAAAGGGTCTTCGACTTTTTCAGTTCTTTGCACTTGCTTCTTCTGTCTGTCCAAATTATTTCAGTCTGCCAGCACATATCGAAGAAAGGCAAAGGAGTTCAAGATCAAGATGAGTCAGGTCCAAATTGCTGGGGGTTTTTGCTGCTTTTCTCTAAACAGTAGCTCTCAGGAGAAGAGTTACTGCTGGAAAACTGCAACTGCAAAACAGCTCAAAGTTGAAGAACTAGCACTGGTGTGTCAGTAAGCTGCATGTCTTGTGCAAATCCTGAGGTCCCACTGCTCTACGCTCATTTTCCTGTGTGATGCAAAGACAACAATTAATGGGAACAATTAATTAACCAGTAGTTGATATGGATGGTTCAGCTACTAATCTTGTCTGCACAGTGTAGAAAGTGAAAGTAGAAAAGGAGTCAAAATGGAAGGATTGAAAATGGGAGGTGCGTGGGGAATGCGAAAGACGTTGTGTAGAAAGTGCGTAGCTGTCCCAGAGCCGAGCAGATGAGAAGAAATTTGTCTCTGTGGGTGCCATGGATCATTTGCAAGTGCCAGGAACAATCCTCTGCAGAGTGCCTGGTCTATTAAGAAGTGAGGAAGATTGTGTTTCACCCTCTGTACCACATGGAGCACACTGTTCTAATGCAGGGATTGACACTGAACATCCTCATTAGCCACTTATTACTGCCAGCAGCTGCTTCTGGAAAGTGTCCACTGCCACTCTTAGCTCTTGCAACCCTCTGGCAGGTGTCTCTGACAAGTCACAGAAAAGGCTAAATAGAAAGGCAGGTACCCACGTCGTTTTGTGTTTTGCTACTGCAGCTGCTGTTATTAATTTACTGAGAATTTATTGGTAAAATGGAGAATGTTTCCCAGCCTAACACAATTATATTCAGGGGCTGTCAGGGCCAGTTAAAGCCACAGAAACTGGTTTCAGCAACATGTTCCTGTTTTGAAACTAAGCGGGAACAGATAATTCTTGATCAGCTTGAAAACAGACAATTCTGGACAGGGAATTGTCTTCTGGCCAAGTCTAGAGGTGCAGCATGTTTTTCGTGGCAGTGAGCCTAGCCCCACTTTGACCTGGATAGGATTTGGGCATGTAACCACCTTTTAGGGTGGAAATAGTCAGCTGTGCAAAACTACCAACCTACAAACATTGGTTTGAAGGATCAGCTTTTTTAGTCTTGCTTCTACTGCTCTGTAGCTAGTGTGTACCTGCCTGGACTCCTTGTGTCTGCAATGATAAAGGTTACATTGGTTTTTCAGTCTGAGGCTGCGGGAGTGGAAAACCAGTGCTTTTTAGTGCTCATCCTGCACCTGGCATGCAGAAGATTTGATTAAATTTCTTTATCCACCTGTTGGACCTCCAGGCTGCCATTTTGCTCCTGTGTGCCTCAGCCCTCTGCATCCCCCAGGAACAACAGCAGTCTCATAGCAGAACAGGGAGGAGAGGTTGTGGAATGCTCCTCACAAGGTCCTGGAGTGATGGGGCTGTTCGGAAAGCGGGTGCCTTTAGTGAGCAGTGCTGCTAAGCTCATTTGCAGCTGTTGGGCCTGCTGCCTAAATTCAACCCAAAGAGCAAGAAAAGACACCCTCACCCCTTTCCCTGGCCACAGCCCTTCTCACTGGAAGACCTACACCTTCTGTTACTAGCATGATGCCCATTGCCCTTTCCCCTTCCTCGGCAGCGTGGTCCCCTCTCCCAGCCCGTGCTGAACACTGGCTTTCGCAGTGTTAACAAAGCCGTGGGTCCGATCTTGGTGCTGGCACCCAGGCTCCTCCGTTTGACGCCCCTGCTCCTGAGCAAGGTGAAGCAGCCAGAAGAATCTCAGCACATCGTATCACCGGAAAGACCGAAAGAGGAGCGCAGGTGATGATGCTGTCTGTGGGAGCCCGCGGGCTGACGAGGGCAGGGGCGCGCGTCTCCCCCGCGCTGTGGGTTCAGTCATTCCGCGGTTGCACAAGA
>NW_010424026.1:0-20525 GCF_000710305.1 Buceros rhinoceros silvestris | reverse complement strand
AAAATTATAATATGTATAAGATTATATATTACTGTAAATTGTCAAATTCTGCCTCAGCACACACAGTATAGATCACTATTTATCCATGTTGATCAGATATAGTAAAGAACTTGTGCTACAGGACTATAATACATAACTTATCTTGGTTCAAAAGGCATATAAAGCTCGACCTTTTGAATTTCAGGATTGTTAGCCTGTAGCATAATGTCATTTTGGTGCTATAATCAAAGATGCTAGATGACCTTAATGCACGTGCTGTTGATTTTTAACTCCTAATAATCCAGCTGAGTTTAAATGCTGTGCTTGATCACTGCAATTCTAATAGAAGTCAAACACTGAAGCTTCAAGAAAATTTTCTTGAAAAAGATTGAAGAAAGATACATTCTCCTTACTACTGCAGCTGCCATACGGATGGTGAAACGACCAAGGGACCATATGGAAAAAAGATTGGTTTTTTTATTTTTCCTTACTGGCATGAAAAAGCAAACTCAGTAGCTGAGATAGGAGTCTGCATAGCAAATCTATACTCTGACAAGTAATGGAGGGAGAATTAATTTTCTGCGCTTGTATCTTGTAACCAGCTAAAGGATGCCTATAAAAATGCCTCTTATAAAGCTAACCAGGCTTCTTCAAGCTAATGATAATAATCTCATTTGGTATGAAAAAAAAATTGTCCTAAGAAATATATTATCCACAAGTGTGCTTGGCTGACTTTAGGGTGTGGGGTTTTTTTTCCCAGAAGGCTATAGAACTGGTGGTTTAGATTTGGGGTCAAGTTACAAAGGCTTCTGAGATATAAATTCCTGTAAAGGCAGCCTTCCTTACTACTGACAGACTCTACCAGTGCTTTGCTACACTCACTCAGGGTGTGAGTCCTACTGCTGATGAATTCCGCTTTTCTCTGGTTAGATACATTGAGAGCAAGAATTAGCTTGTGTTAAAGGAGGGAGATATTTATGATATTGGCCCTTATGCTACCATGATCTATGTGCACAGAAAGATCACCATTGAACATATCCAGACTTGCGGGGCAAGTGGGCTCTGAATTCCTAGGAGGTTTTGACATATGCCCAAGCACATCGAATACTTAGTATCATAAAAGCAGCAATTATAGAGTCTATGTCAATATGAAGGAAGCACTGATCATCATAAGGAGTATTTTTTACCCCTTTCCCTCATTGTGCTAAAATTAATGGAGCCTTGCAATGTCTTTGATATGACTAAAAATGTTGTCAGTATGGCTAATTTCAAAACAGAACACTAAAAATCAGGAAATAACTGTATATTATTTTCTTTTGGTATATTTGACTTTAGAACATATTCCTTCAGTAAGTTTCAGAGACCTATTTTTAAAGAAAAGTCAGAGAAATTTTAATGGGATGCATATTCCAGTGGGGATGATTACCTGCCTTAGATTGACTCCAGCTATTTGCTCTTATGCTTTCAAAAGAAGTTGGAAGGATCTTTTTTCTTCACTGTTTGAAGATGTGGGAAGGATAAATTATTCCTGCTACTAATGATTGCTATTGTATTCATTTATTTCTTTAGACTGGTTGATTGTAAAGCACAGTCAGAATTTTCTCCCCAGGGACAATTACTAGAGAATCTGTTGGCTGAGGCATTTCTATTCCCTCCTTGTCTGCCCCTAGCAATCTGGAGCACAAATAAGAATAAAAGAAAAATGTAAAAAAATGTAAAGCCCACAGCTAAGGAATTTATTTTCAGAAATTTGTTTTTCCTTGGATTTTTTTTCCTTCCCTGAAGTGGTAGAAGCCATAGCTTGTTTTGAATGCAGAAGAACTTGTTATCACCTAGGGAGAGAGGGAAACTTTATGAGCCAGCAAGATGAGAGAGATACAAGCCTTAGCTGCAAAATTTCATCCTAAAAGTGACAGAACCATAAGCAGAGTATAGAAAATCTTGCATGAACAAAAGACAGAACAGGAGCTGAGTGGAGATGTCTGAAAAGAGATGTCCGAGTGGCATTTACAATGTTGTGCTAATAAACTAGTATAGACCTGCCTCTGTGTAGATTTCAAACTATGATTTCACAGGGGAGAAACTTTTGTACTATACCGTGTGTCAGGACAAAGAATGCCAGAGAGCCTGGCTAGGTAGTGTTAGTCAACGCGATGATTTCTTCTTCTTGTAGCCACGGTTACCCGCTCAGTTTCAACTGAGGTCAAACTACGTGGCTTTATTCACTTTGGGACTTACTGCCAAAAAGACACAATGAGAATGTTTGATATTTGGTTTTGGTTTCTATGTCATCACAGTGACCGTGAACAGGTGCTTTAGAAGGACGTATGCTCATGATGATAGGCCCTTGCTTACTCTAGCACTGGCCAAAACAATTCCCTAGGAACTGGCAATTCAAGAAGGCACGGTGAGTGCCCAGGGCACCACAGAGTGGAAATCCAGAGCTTGTCTTGAGTGACGACATTAGATCAGAGAGGTCATGGAAGAAATGAATTAGTTATTGGTATAAACCATGGAGATTGTGAAGCAATAAGCTTATGAGGTTGTGCACATCGCTGTGCAGTATATATATGATGCGCAAACCCTTCAGAGTAAAAAACTAGCACAGGTGCTGATTTTCTCCACCAAATGATCTGCTTCAGTTTCTTGAGGCAGCAAACAGACCCTTTGTAAAGTTCCACAGTGAGGTTAAAAAGAAAGGTGTCGTCCTGAAGTAGGTATTAATATTGATTTTATCTCAAAGCTTTGCACCTTTCTTTCAGCCTCCCTATACGATACTGGTTTGTGTGAAACACTCACAGAATTTCTGATCTGCGCTTCGTTTTGTATATAACTCCAACAAATAGATTTTCTGTTCAGTGGTTTGCAGCATACTGATTATCTGAGGCAGGGTTAATTTAGTCTCTTGACTACCATTCCTGGTTGGGTAATTAAATTTCTAGTGCAACATGAAGAAATGAGGCACCACATTTTTTTTTTTTTTTTTTGTAACTCTTGGACTGAGCTGCTGTGTGCAGTTAGAAAGGTGCCTCACTATCCTGACAAGAGCATGGCTGCAGTTCAGCAGCTTGCAAACATTAATTTTTAGACAGTGGAGCAGGCTGAGGGGACAGACCAAGTGCTTTCAGACTGCCATAGGCAAACCATCATCATCATAAACATTTAAAGAAGCAACTATGCTAAAATTATGATTCTGTGTTGTAGCTTGGTATTAACTTTGTTTGCTAAAGAAGTTGCCTTCCTGTCCCTGACTGGTGGGTGCTCTCTTCTCAGACCCACTACTAGGTCTACTCAGGGGAAACACTCCCTGAGATACATCAGAACAAACCGGATCAGCAGAGAAGAGCAAACAATTCATTGTGAGCAGTTTAGCACCATTCAGTTTAACACCACTCTGGTGAGAACGGTTGTGTCTAGCAGGGAGTTGAGAAGAACAGTCGGGTGCTGTAACTTTAGCAGGCTCACCTGTAGTTGGAAAATGTGCATCTGCAAATTGGTAGTTTTCCCGAGATCTGTGTCAAAATCCCTTTATCACAGCATAAATCAGAAATAACTTCCTTGAATCCAGTATTTTAGCATATTGTTCCTGAAATCAGAATGGAGCCAGATGCATTCAGCAAGGAATGAGGGATTATCTTGGAGGTAATCTATGTCCTATTACTGGAACGCCTCAATGCAGTATCATGTTTTAGAACCGAGCTTGGGAATTAATGGTAATTTCACTTGTCTCTCTGTGAAAACAGCTTTTCCAGATTGCCGAGAGTGATTTGCATTTTGTCCTTCAGTCCATGAAAATCTAGTCAGCTCTGCAGCAGCTCAGCACTGTAAAATTCTTGCATAATATGTACGTAACATTCCGCACATGTCCATTCATTTGCTAGAATGTGACAAGCTTAACAGGAGCACAAACATGAACCTTGCCACGTGATCAGAGTAACCACTCATCTAATACAGCTTCTCATTGCCAGCTGTACCCAGTAACAGATGTTTCAGAAGTTGTAAAAGTCCCAGAGGAGGTAATTACACAAAAACATTCCCGTGACAGGGATATTATCACTGGCTTTCCAACAGCCGAGCCAGGCCCTCTTCCAGAGCTAGTCCTGTGGACAAGGCGTGTGCTCCAGGCTGAACACTACCCCAGCTCTCCTGGGAGAAGGAAAATGAGACTCACAGCTTTGGGAGCAGCCGTCTCTGGGGCAGTTGTACCAGATGCTGGAGAGTGTATGCCTGTACACTCAGCACACAGCTGTAAACTTAACTCTGGAGAGAGCGTTAAAGGCCGCCATTATGCTCAACCTGTGATGCAGCATATCTGTGCTAGTTCTTACACCTCCCGGCTACGGCCATCCACTGTAGTCTATTGTGACTCTGCATGGCTAGTCTGCCAGAGCCATGTTAGAGGCAACTCCAGCTTCCTTAACAGTATGCTAAGGAGTGGATGGGTTATTTTGCACAGCATATTTAGTTGAAAGCAGACTAAAAGGAAGGTACTGCTGGGTCTAAGGTTTTGGTCAGAATATAGTTCCAGGCAGCTCTGCTGAGGGGGCTACAGATGTTGTTCAGTCACGGCAGCAGTAGACAAGACATTTGAGGTTTTAGATGCCATCTACAATAAACCAATACATTGTGGAGCATGTAACATCTGTGGTTCAGTATTCAGTAACACAATGAGTTTAGACAAAAAAACCCCAACAACAATTCTGCCTTCACTGTTTGGCTATACAATCCTGCCCAGAGATTGCCATGTAGAAAAAAATTGCCTTTCAGTTAGCTGAGACAGGGCACAGGCTCCCATTTTTCTGTCAGATTACTTGTTCGCCTCCACAGTCAGATTTGCTGGTCTGAATGAGGAAGTAAGAGAACAAATTTTTCTACACTGATTATCATTTGAAAAAGCTTTCATCATCAAAACACTTTTGAACTACATAAGCCATAAATATATGAGTTACAGAAAACCTTAACTAGAGCTGTCTAAAGCCTGGAATTTCTGATCAGCAGAAAATATTAATATTTCACAATATCTTCTAAGTTTAAAATACTCCATCAAACAGGTTTTACGGAAAGTCTCAAAAAAGGAAAGTATCAATGTGCAGACCTGGCCAGTTTTCATGACTGAAATTCATTGTAACCCTTGAAATGGGAAAGGAATGCAGGAAAATTGCAGCCATAAAAGTCCCAGGATCTCCAGCAGTTGTCAAGGAAAACAGATGTTTCCATCAGACTCCTGGCCATGCTTCAGTGACTTTTAGCTGAAGCAAATAAAACCGGGGTTTTTTTCTGGTATTTTTCTGATGAAACTCAAGTAAGAGCAAGTAAAGAATACACCTTTCATCTATAATCTTGAGGCACCAGAACACTGGTGCAAATTACTTCTTGGACAACAAGATCTGGTTTCCAAAAAATTGGTGAAAGTCAGGAAGTATTAATCTGTTTTAACATTTGAAAAGAAAACTCAGTGCTTAGCTGAAAAACATTCTGTCCAGTACAATATCTGTTTGAGATGATGGCATTCAACTGGAGATCAAACAACTGCTATAGGAAAGGAGACATACAGCCATAGCAGGAGCAGCAAATCTGAAGGACCGTTACAGAAAAGAGGAAACCAAAGTTCACACTCCAGCTGAACAGGAAGACAAGTTGATGGTCTGCCAAAAAATTTAGTTTATGAAAGGATGAAGTATAATTCTCACTGGTATCTGAGAAAAAGCGATGGTAATGCCAAGTGAACAAAAAGACTGGGCTGGACAGACCTGACAAAAGGGAACTGAGACAGTTCGTGTCTGAAACTGTGAGTGTATTTGGCTGCCAGAAATGTACTTGGGAAGGAATTCAAGAACGCAGGACAACCAGCTGATGGATTTACAAAGAGAACAATTAAGGTATTAAAGCACCACAAAGCCATTACCAGGGGAACATCTGGGGAAAACGGAAGTTAAGGATAAGTAAAGCTACTGTTAAGGCAACTATGCATGTTCCTTGATACTGCAGAAAAAGGATCCCTGCTCAGGTGATTCAGAAATGTAAAGCACATTCTTTCCTAAACAAACATGTTAAGAACAGCTGACACAAATCCAAAATGCTCAGGAATACTCTTGATGACAAAATGGCTCCAAGGCACAGATTTTGATGTAGCACTTCTGAAATGTTTCTTTCTGGTAATGCTGTCAAAACCAAAGCAGGACTCAGGAGCTCTGCTTTGTATTTCCAGGTTTTCAGCAGGCTTCTGGTATGATATGACTGAGACATTACTCTGTCCTAGTGTTGTTTAAGGTGGTTGACAATAAATCCTTTTTGTAAGCATCTGTCTGTATTTAGGTGCAACTTTCTTACAGGAATGAGACACTGAAAAATATTTACTATTACCATTTCTCGCCTTGCTGAAGATGCCATTCTGAAACATTTCATTTCATGATGGAAGATGATATTGGGAATCCAGCTGCTGTGAGTCACTTCTCGTCACTTCACTGGAAGGAGAATTTCAATTATACTACAGCACTGCATGTTATGAACGGATGTCTGGTAAGGTATGTACATCCCTCTGTACCAAAACTAGAGTTGTGGTTTCAAGCAAATGCTGATGTGTCAGTTTTGGTAAAAGTCCTTTTTTCAGGAGAGTGCATAGACTATGTAATGTTTATTTTTTAATTAAGATTTGTCAATTATGTGCAAAAACCAGTTCATATGAAATTAATCATGATGAAACCAAAACCTGAAAACAATCATCATAATTTGTCAAAGTTTTCTCTTTTATGATATCCACAGTCGATGTACTCTGCCAAGTAAGGACAACTCTTTGCTGCAGAATAGTAAATTCAAGACAAAGCAGTAAGCATGCTGAATTGCATCTGTCCCAGCAGTAGAAAAAATGACATTTGTCTATTTCAGTAAACAGTTAAAATTTATTCAATTGAGGCATGAAAGAACATTCTAAAAACCTCTAGCTGAAGAGTAATTTTTTAAGAAAAAGAAATAGAAATAGCTGACAGGACACATTCTCTTTTTAAAATGTTAAAAATGTAGCCATTGCTAACACTAGAAAAATTTAAGGTAGTAGAGCAGAAGCTAGAGCACTGTCCCATTTGTTTCTTACAGAATCACTTTTTTTAAAGTATCAGAATAATATAGAGATAGAGTTCATTTTAAAAAGAGTGCTTTAGAGTGCTTTATTGTGCTCCAGTTTAAATATAAGTTGTCAAAACATGGAGAAAGGAAAACCTCATCATGCCAATAGAGTTACACTGGGAGAGACTAGAGTACTAGTGTCATGGTGAGGATTTGCCTCTTCTTCAGAGCCTACTGGCCAGATGCTTGTTTAGCATTCAACTGCTTTCAAAACGCCATGATATTTTAACTCAGAAAATATAATATGTGCTATACCCCAAGTGCTGACCTCACCTCACCTGTTACATGATGAGACCTAATTACCCTTGTCGCATCTGTATGTTGAGGTATTGATTCCAAGTATTTTAGAGGGGACTGCATTGTGGGGAGGTAGCTATTGCACAGCAGCAAAAGAAAGACGCTGAGGGAGCGTAAAAGAAGTGATTGGAAGTTAGAAATCTGCTACAACATGCAGCTCCAAGCCCATCAGGATTTCTGGAATGCATTTTGATAGTGCCAGGTGACGAGTAATGTCAAAAGGCAGAAAAGCCTTAACTAACAATTGATTTTTGAGATAGCTGATTTCACAGGACAGCACTAGGGACAGTGCTGCACACTGTGCTGCACAGTGCTGCAGCAACTTTGTCTTTCGTTCCCTGGCAGCAAAGAGAAGGCAGTCAAATTCCGTGTTCTCATACAATAATAGACAGAAGGGTCTCTAGTGACAACAAGCACCGAAGAAAAACCAATGGACTATTTTAACTGAAATTTCAAAAATACATTAAATTGCATTAAATATTGGTTTTCCTATGGCAATCAGTAATACAAATGAGAATAATATTAATAAAACCACTCTGCAAGAGAGGCAGTTCAATGCTATTATGCTGTCATTTGCAGCATCAGAAAATCATGAGAATTTACTAGATATGGCTTTGGATAGATGTCTTTATTTCTTGGTCCAAATATGAATTCTTGCACATATTGCAAAAAGTTATTTAGAATCGCAACTAACAATGACTCTGGGATGTGTTTGCTGTTTTTTAATTCATCACAGTGTGTACAACAATGTTCCATAGGATCTGAGAGACACACATGCACCAAGTCAAGCAATAACCATAGAGCATTCAAATTACTGTAACACAGTAG
Source organism: Buceros rhinoceros silvestris (assembly GCF_000710305.1). Classification (NCBI taxonomy): domain Eukaryota; kingdom Metazoa; phylum Chordata; class Aves; order Bucerotiformes; family Bucerotidae; genus Buceros; species Buceros rhinoceros. The sequence goes on along the minus strand of NW_010424026.1, from coordinate 12,299 downwards.
GCTGTGGTGAGTGCTCAAATGTTAATGTTAAGGGATACTAATTTTAGAATCTTAAGAAAATATCATGAGCGCAGAAAAGAAATTACTAAGCCTACGCTATTTCTTTGCAGTGTCTTCTGACTGTAGAAGACAGGAGAAAAGTTTGAGAATCCACAAGTTGATTTTCAGGTATTTGTGTTTTGTAAATATGAATATCTAGTTGTAAAAAGAGAATTGGCATTGTAGTGGGAGACTCTAGTATTGGGCTATATGGTGTAGAAGAGTGCTATTTTCCTGGAGAGGAGGATTTTCAGCAGAAGCAAAGAAAGACTTGAAGAATTCTGATTTCCATGGCTAACAGGTGTGGAAAATCCATTAGCTCTACTGCGTTTTGTTATAAAATGTTTATAAAGATAGACTATAGGTGAGCTGCATGGGCTAAAGGCTGTGCAACATGCTGCTGAGACATAAATCTCATTCCTGAAAATAGAAAATCAAGTGCATTTTACTCATAAAAAATGAATTAAAAGAAATAACAAAACCCCATCCTTTTTTTTCTTGTAAGATAACTTTAGAGGTATTACTCAAAGTTTGTCTTAGCTATTTAATTCCATGACCTGAACTAGTAGCTAGTTTCAGATCATTGATTTATTTTAAAATTACACAAGGCTTTCTGGCCTGTTTAAAAAAACCTGGAAGCAAAAGAAAAAACAAACCAGAAAAGCCCACACACCTACATGTTTTCTGTATTCACCATGTTTAACAGAAGGATGTCTGAGCTTATTTTGTCAAGACTGAGACAATACCCGCTTTTCCTGTAGATGTGAAATACATATGTTTACTCATTTTGTTTATAAAAGAACCTTCTGAGATTATTTTAATGTTTGTTCACAGCTGCTTAATGCCAGGATGGAGAGTTGACAATACTGCTGAAAATAGTTCGATCACCTGTATTTTCACCTTTAAGAGGAGTTTTACAAAACACTTGTGTCCATGTGAATGACAAAGAAGAGATTAACTTTTGTTTTGTCTAATGAAACATTAGTAACTTATACAGTTCTTAGGGGAAAACATTCTACACAGCCTTAGTGCTCTCTATATGCAGTGAAAAAAATATGTGTGAACAAACTGGATGAAGTTTTGGCCTCTAATGTAATTAAGCTTATATTAAGATCCAGGTTTAGTATCTCAGATGAAGGTCTTTGTCTTCTCAGAAGCACAGGATCTGTTTCTGTGGTCATCAGTGGTGCGTTTTGAGACTTTGTCCAGAAATGGACTCTAAATTAATATATCAAGAAACTATATAGACAATGATTATTGCTGGGTCCCAGTGCTGAGCATAGGCAGAGAAGGTACATAGTAAAGGATAAATTATGCCTCTAATTCATGACAGGCTGACTAGGTAACATCGATAATGATCTGGAGCAATTTGGCAGTATAATTAACTGGGGATAACTTGGTATTATAACTAAGGAAAAAGGGGAGGAAGGGGAAATGATTTGTCCAGGTTCACAGAGGAAGTTGGTAGTACAACCCAGAACTGAATACACACTGTATTGCAGTCTGTCTCTGTCGCTAGAGGAGTGATACAATCTTCATTTTCCATCTCTGCTTGGAGAATAACCTCCCTCTAAAACCAAGGAACAAGCTAATTGCCCTAGTTTACTCAACACTGAGGTTTAGCATGCAATTTTTTTCATGAACAGTCAAAAATTAGTTTTCAAAAAGAAAAATTGCTTTTCCATACCATCTCGGAGCTACCTTAAAGCAAGAGGAATGAGAAGGTGGCTTAGACAATTGCTCTGACAGGAAAAGAGAAAAGGGTTATTATAGGCCAAATGCAAAAGCAGAAAAGACCAGGCATATTGCTTGCTCAAGGCACAGTTCTGCTCTTGTGTGAGATGTTTGAGCAGGTAGTAGCAGAGTAGAAGCACAGGGGTGTTACATGCCTTGTCAGGGCTGACCAGGGTGGCTCAGAGCCTATAAATGTGCAGGAGGTCTAAGGACATCTGCAGCTGGCACGTGCTGCTGGTGCCCACATGCGGGAGGCCACACCTGCTTGGGAGACCACACTGACCTTGCTCCTGAGCACAGTGCTGGCAAATATGAGATTTCTGAACCCTGCAGAAGAGCACAAAACTAAACTCTTTTGATGTGTTCCTCTCACGCAGAAAACAGTTATGGGATTTTTTTTTTGCTTGTTTTTTATCCATATTGGGAATTTTAAAACTTTTAAAGTCTTTTTTGCTAGGCTGTGCTTTATCAGATTACCTATCTTGCTTTGAACACCATAGAAGAAATTAATTTACTGTATCAAGTGAAAATCATCTCATCATCATCATGGCTTGGCTTCGCAAACGAAGATCTGGGAAGAGCTTTTCCCACGCTCACTGCAAGCGATGAGTGCACCCTTCGGGTCTGCGTGGTGGATTTTTTAAGTGAGGCGCAGCGTGCGCGGAACTGGCTCCACCCTTTACACCTGAGGTTCATCTGCCAGGGCCTAGTGAGCTTGGATGGTGACAGTGAAGTCCTCGGGTCGTAGGTTTGGTTAGAGTGTCCTTCTCTAAGATGATGGATGCCTTACAAGGCTAAATGAGCTCCATCTGCCTGGGTTTGGAGTCAGAGTTGTCCTTCTCCTAGGATGGCTGCCCGAAGGCTAGTGAGCCCATCCTGCCCGTGGACACACTTTGTCTGACCCTGCAGTTGAGACCTGTCTGGCACCGGAGGCACATGCCACCACCAGCATAGCTCTCAACCTCACAAGGGCACGCAAGCTCCTTCCCCACGGCAAGGGGGAGCCCGTGAAAGAGTCACTGCTCTACCTCTGGACATCACAGACCTGGGCACGGGGCGGCCCGGGGCCTGCCAAGAACGGGAGTTCTGGAGGGGAAAATCATCTAATGTCTTCAAAAGAACACTGATGATTCCAGTTTCAGAAATATGTCTTTTCATTCTCACAAGAAATTGCAAGTTAGACTAGGAGCACTGTGGTAAAGTTAGGATGTGAGCAGGAAGACTGTCTAGGATGCGTGGAGATGCAGGTCCCCAGGGACGGGCTGTTTCTTGCTCTTGTCATTCCGGTCTTTCATTGTAAAATGTGGAGGGTTGCAGGCAGATTCAGGGACTTAAGATGAATTTAGTGACCTTTAGTGCTAGATATATGATGAGTAGGTATTGGAGATTCATAATTTTGGATTAAGAAACCAAAATACCAGTTATGTCCCATGAATTTAAAAGAAGGCTTTGCAAAGATGGACTCAGGTGTTCATCTAATAGAGGAGTTAGTTAGTTGGCTTACTACTCAGGGGGGCTCTGAAGCAGTCTTAGGATCTGCCGATGTCAAGGGTTCCAGCCAATATAACTAATTTTCCTGAAGATAGTCCTGTCCCAAGTGACCGGTGCCACTGTCTTCAACAGCATGCTTTAGCTGTTTCAAACAGATACACAGGTATTACTTGTGTAAAAAGAATTTCTTGAATATTTCAAACAATCATTTCTATAAATGGCTAGCCAGGACTAACCAGCTCAATAGTACTGTGATTGTTGTTCCTTGCAGCTAGAAGCAGTGGTAGCTGAAGAGCTTGTGAAAGGTTTGTTGTGCGAGGCATTCCAAAACAAAGTGAGGAGTCAACATTTCCTGTGCAATAGCTTTTCTGATGAATCTTTGCATGGATCTTTTCAGAGCATGGCACTTCATATGTAAATGTGAAATATTTATGTGAGCATGTAAGACAAGAATATTAAAAAACATTTATTGTCCCCATTAGAGTGCCATGAAGCAATCAGTCCCTATTTAAAGTTTTAATTCTACCATAAAACCCACCAGTACATATTCAGCTGTTTAAGCTTTAATCATTGTCATGTTAATAAATTAAGAATCCTCATCAGTTCAAATATTTGAATAGTTCTTTTTTGTATATAGGATTTATCATGGCTACAAGAAAAAAAAAGAAATGGTTTAAAAAGTAATGATTTCCCAGAGATTTATTTTCTTGCGATTTATGCATCTTCTCATCCTTTGTTTTGTATAACAAGCCTTCTGGTGTGCTGCAGCTGAAGCTGAAATGCATTTGGTATGTGAATAATCTTGGCTGCTTTATGAGGTAGGGGTTTGGCACTGAGAAGAGTGTAATCAACTTAGTATAAATGTTTTACTAATCTGTCAGGAATAATCATTTTTAGAGATGAACACACAATACTCTAGAGCATGAGATTTGTTTAAGGGGTCACTTTGTTCTCAAATTAAGCCTAATGCAGGTCAAGTCATGTCCTTGGGGAAGATCAAATCGTCCCCACTGTCTTTCTAGTATTGGAAGCTGCAGTAGCTCCTATTCACTTATCGGTGGATGTCCAGAGATACATGAGCAGCTGCTTCCCCAGCTAGAAGGAGGGAGCCAAGGGAGGTTCAAACTGTTTCTTAGGAAGTTCAGCTCTGATTGCCAGAGGTGTTTGCAGATGACTAACCCACTGATAATTACTATGGACATTAGTGTTTGTCTTAGTTTTAGCTGCAGATGAAAGAGAGCAATTATTTTTGCAGAATGTTTACCCTGGAGGGCCCAAATACATCTAGTTCTTGCATTATTATTTTGTTTCATCTGACTCGGAGAAGCTGAGTTTGTAATAAAGTTATTTCCATATTTTTAAATTACCTTATTATCACTGCATAAAGCCACTCTACATTTTATTTAAAAAGACTAAATTTGCAGATTAGACATGTAATAGGTTTTTATGATTTCAAACTAAGTAACCAAGGAAACAAAGGATGCTATTTACGTTTATAATCGGAAGGTTAATGGACACGTTAGAATCTACTTCCCAATCAACTCCTACAGATCTCCTGAGAGATAAAGACAGGATGCAGTTTAGTTATTCTGTAGAGACAGGTCAAGGAGACAATCCTAGATCTGAACACACCTTCCTAACACTTTCAGTCACAGGGTATTCTCCTATATATGGAATCCTGACTGAAGATGATATTCCCAGGGGACATAAATAGATGTTCATCCCTGACTATTCCTTTGTCGTTGGAAAGGAGAGTCCTTCTGATGGAGAAATTAATTTAAATATCTTCCTGGAACATGTAAGGGTGAAAAAAACCAGGATTTAAAAAGGGGAATGTGCTAAGGAAGTAAGAACACTACTTAAGTAGTGTAAGAATTAAGAAGAACTAAGTAAGAACTAAGGAAGTAAGAACATACTTAAGTACTTAAGTAGCATTATGCTACTATGTGCATAAGACACACTGGGGAACTAAACCATACTAAATTGAGAATGATTTAGTCTGTACTTGACTGTTAAATCTGAAACAACGAACTGTCTGCAGAGACTGTGCTGGTGTGTAACGTAAATGCAAGCAGATTCACAGTTATGATATCTCTATAAAATGACATTAATGTTTTCCAGTTCCTCCTAAACATATTTCAGCAAGACATCCCAGGATCACATTTCTTTTTCATGGCTGTGCAAGTCACCCAGATTTACTCCAACTCCAAAAAGCAAGGCCAGAACTTAAACTGATATTAGAACTTATAGCTATGACTTTGTGCTGTTACATTTTGCATCATTTTTTCCCTCTAGCTGCCAAAGTCAGCCAAGTCTTCCAAGTATCAGATTGCAGTCCAATGTGCAAGTTACACATCATATTCCCTTTTCTAGACTAAGCTACACCTACAGGTAGTAGCCTCAGTCTGGTTTTTCTTGCTGTCATTTATCAAGATGCTCCAGAGTTACTCGACCTGCCTATGTCTTTGTTGATAGGTTTAAAGACAATGTTTTGCCTCTGGGGCAAGGTCCGGGGATGACCCTCAGCCTTTTAATTATCTCTTTCTGGTCTTAGAGTTTCCCCTTTCCTCAATTCTTTCATATTTCTCATTGGCATTAATTGCACACTCGATATCCCCATGGTAAACACAGTAATGTACCTAGAGGAGATACTTGTAGATGAAACCAAATATGTAAATTTTAAAATGTGTGACCTAAGAAGAAAGATCAAAAGACATGGTTAGTCCAGGAAAGGGAACATATTTTGCTAATATCCAAAAGGATGTTAAAAAGAGAACAGAGAGCATCTATTTTTGTATAACAATGGGAGGACTGTAAATAACAGGCTTTGCAGAAATTAGGTGTTTAGATTTGAGATTCAGAGTCTTTCTAAGTCACTGACTATAACCCATATTTTAAGGTCACCTTTGGGTAATTATGGTCCCGTAGTTCCATGCCCTGATAGATAGATGCAATTAAAAATTTTGTCTAATAATCTGAGATAGAGGTTATTTAGTTAATCTCATCTCTAGAGCTCTGTTCTGCTTGTATCTCACACGGAAGTGAGTAATTTCTCATTGTTCAACCCTACAAGCCATTATTATTTTCTCTATTCCAATTTTTTTGAGAGAATGGCAAAATGAATATTCATTTAATTTAGAGCATGGCTTGAACTTCTTTACAGAGACTTTTTGTTCTTCAGAAATTGGTTATATGGCAAGTTGCTAGCTCTACTATGAGTTTAGACATATTTACGAGGTAATGGCTGGAGAAAGCTATAACTGCCTTGAATAACACAGAACTCCTAAATTTACATTGTGCACTATTTATGGGCTACTAAAAGCATTAAAACCTTTTTTTTTTTTTGTTTAGTAGGCAGCATCTTTTAACAATGATGATCCTTAGTGGCAAAATATGTTACTCTTTTGCTAAGGTTTGAAAGATTTGTTATCCAGCAAGGCTGCTGCTTTGTCTCTGGAGTTACAATCAGGTTTTGTTCTCATCTTGTTCTTGTCTTTCCTACACGGGTCAGAATTTGACAAAGATTTCAGCTGCACTGCCAACCTATCCAGGCCTGACACCTTCTTGGCATTTTCATCCAGCCTTGGGGGATAAAAAAAAGGAAAAAGAAATAGGAGGAGACCATGGTTTCTGAAGGTATTTTTATCTTCTTGAAATGCTTCTTAAGAAATACGTTGCCTGTCCATGAATAAATCATTCATGCCTGTGTTTTACAGCCTTTTGTCCCTAATTGCTAGTTTACAGCTTGAAAATATAGTGGAATTTTAAGATTTAGATTTGTTTTTATAACTTTTCTGCCTCTTACAAATGTCAAATTGTTCAAAACTGAGATTAAGTGTTTTAAATAAAAGAAAAAAAGATACTTAATAATCTTGTTACCCAGTGGATTTCACAGTTTCTTTTCTGTTTAAATAAACCTGTGTGTCTTACTCTAGACAAATATGTATATGTAAAATATGTGTGTATATACAGATGCCAGAGTAGGTGCAGGCAGTTTGTTGGAAAACTGAACTCTTACTTTGAGTTGACATACAGAAAATTACTGTTGCAAATAACATGGTTCTGGTAAACACATTGTTTCAAACCTTATTTTTTTCCCCACGGTCTTTCATCTAGTTCTCTTGCTTTTCATCAGGCCCCCCTTTTAGGCTGTTTGTATCTACTGTTTTGTTACTTCAAACAAGTCTGAAGCACTGTGTCTGAACTAGAGATGGTGGGGACTGTAGACAGTTGTGAATACGCACGTGGTCATGTCTGAGAGAAAGGTTAGTGGCTTGATATTAACTTTGCGGGTACTTTATTCAGTGCTCTTGTTTTTAATAATCTCAGAGAATAGTAGATGGCATACATGCTGAACTCTGCCTTCTCCCATCTGTGCCATAATCTCACTGATGATATATATAGCAAAACTTATTTTACATACACATCTATTTAACAATGGGAGTATAATAGAAAGGGAGATCATCTTGCTTGGCAACCCACCTGTAAGTACTGTGACTCATTTACTAAGGTGACAAACTTTATGAATATCCTAAATTTAAATGTGCGTTAAAATCTAAAATAACTGAAAGTAGCATCTGAAGACATGTCAAAACCAGCATCCAGTTAACTACAGGAAAACCAAGCTGCATTAAGTGTAATGTCCTTTCCTATCCACTGCTTGATACTCCCTGGCATTTAGTAGAAGTGGAAAAGGAAAGATAGCGTGCAGTTCCTCATCCCTCTGAATTACAATAGTGTTTCTTAGAGCAGACATAATTTAAGCAGCAACTAAATAGTCAAAGAGAGAGCATTTCTTCCACTATAGCATAAGAGAAACTTAGTCTAAATAGTAGCATTTCAGCCTAATGAAATCCAAGCACAAGGGAACTAGAGGTATGAAAAAAACAACAAAACAAAACAAAACAAAAAATGTACCTGGATGTGAAGTCTGTGGGCAGAAGAACAATTTATTAACAAGACATTTCAGAGACTAATTCCAAGTGACACTGGCATGATTTTTGTTCTGTGTGCAATGGCATCCTAATTTAGTGTTTGTACATTACTGTTTTGCTCTTTCTCACTGAAGAAGACAGCTCCATTCCCCGTGTTATATTTCCTGAGCATTTTAACTGAGCAAGGCCTGAAGTGTCCTCTCCCCTCCAAAGAATGCTGTTACCAATGGGCTAAAGATCTGTACTTCATTTACAGATCAAAATAATTCAGCGAAAAGAAAACGTGCAGAACAACCCCATGCCCCAGAATAGTCCCATGTTTACAATGCTCCTGAGGAAGCAGGAACTACAGCTTTTACTTCTTCTCAGGAGATGGGATGAGGTAGAACCGAGTGTCACAGGTCTAACAGAGAGTAGGGCCCTGTGAGGTCTCATGTGGTCCACTGTGCTGGTAGTCCCGCAGTGGCTGCTGCTGCAGACAGAAGGCAGTGGGTGGCTCCTCCTTGCAAAGCAGAGCCTGCCCAATGCTCCAACTGTCAGTGCTTGAGTGTGCGCAAACAGCTGAGTGCAGATATTCAAATAACGTCACAGGTAAAGACTTGAGTGCTTCCGATGTTAAGGAGGAGGATGAGGTTTTGGAAGTATGGGCATGAGCACCCAGAAGGCAGCTGGATAGGATTTAATTTTACAGACAGTCATAAATGCTAAAACGTCACCTTTTAGGATAGTCTAAACTGTGGAAGTTTTGTGCCACTTCCCTCCTACCCACCAGTTAGCAAACATTTCCTTTCTCAGTCTCATTAAAAAGTGCATCAAGTATTACATCAGGTAACCTGAGCAGATCAAACTAAAAGTGCTTTTCAGCGGTGGTGTTCAAATTTGTTGGTGTTAGTGTGACAATAAAACCCTCTTATGTCAGGACTGAATTTGGACCTAAGTCTTATCAGATAAAGTTGTTATTAAAGCAGAACAAACTTAAAGTTTCTGATGATAGCAGAAATAGCAGGATTTTTGCAAATGAACTGGACAGTCTGTTTTTATCTTTCTTCTATTTTAATTTTTTTTCCAGATAGGTGTCTTACAAAATTCCATTTTGAGGAGAAGAAAAAAAATCTGTTCTATTGACTCAGTAACTTTAAATGTCACACAAATGTCACTTTTAAAGTGGATGAGAGCACTTTGCCAAATGAAATGAGTGACTCTAATGATACAAATACTTTTGAAAATATAAATGTCTTCAGTTAGAATTCAATAATAAGGACAATGAAACTAAAGTGTTTAAACATATTCTGTGATTAAAAGAACACATATTGGCATATGGAAAGGTAAAGTGTTATCAATCTTTCTTCACTGACCTTTGGTTTTTTATCTTAATTGTCGCTCAAGTGGCTATATCAAGTGTCTATCACTACAATGACCTCTGTGATGAAGAATTCTTTGTGAAGGAATCATTGGGTTGCTTTTGTTTGTAAGATTTAATGAAAATTAAACCAGCAACAAATGATTATGTATTCAGGAGAGCTAAAATCAAGCATTTATAAGGAATAAATAAGAAAGATAAAATACTCTATTAGCTAAAAAATGGAATAAGGAACCCTAGAAAGCTAAGGATGTAGGCTGTAAGGCTGTAAGTCAAACCAGAGTTTGTTTGAGATGATAAAAAGGAACTCAGTATTTTTTAATAGGTAAGATGTTATGAAGATGTAGTTCAGATAGGAGAGGAAAATATATACTTCAATTGCATGAAGAGTAGTCCTTCATAAGGACATGTTAGTGTTAAGGTTAAGAAAACAGGATTCAATTCTGCTCTGTTAATGAAGTGAGAGTAACCAATAGACTACAATAACCTGAGGTTATTGTGGATTATGCATTCTACATGCTGTATACATGTAGCTAATAATGATCACGCAAATTAGTGAGGTGACTTTTCAGAGCTGTTCCCGAGAATGACATTGCATCATTTCCACTATTCCTCTTCTTCCTAACTTATTAAAATCTGATTTTGTGAGTCCTCACTTTAATTATTTAATAAAGTTAGTTAATTTATAACTTGTTTGGTTTGTTAAAATACACTTTCCTTTAATAACTATAACTCAACTTGTGCCGTTTCAGCAGATACAGCTAACTAAAGAAATCACTTAAACTTCATTAAATTGTTGGATATTGAGTACTCGTAATATGAAGAATAAATCTCAGCCAATCGTCTTCGAAATCTGTCAGTAATCCAAGACTAGAAGGACATCCTACAATGCAGTTTTCTAAGAAAGATAATGCTGAGAATAAGACAAATTTTGCACAAGCCTGTGGATCCTTGTTACCGACATGCTGAAAAAAACCTGCCATAGCATGGGCAATTACAGAAGAAAGAGAGGTCAGTTCTGAGAAGTAGTATCCACAGTAGAGCTGTAAATAAAGTCTGTAAGTGTAAACAAACAAGTGTAATTTACACAGGAGTCAAACCCTTAACGGCCATAAAAATAAACAAACAAATGTCCCTAAATGATTTCTTCCTGCAGGTTCTTATCATTAGGAAGAATGTGAGGAAATGTTTTTACCTCAAGGTCTCTGGGAAGCTTCTGGCAGGTAGTTAAAGAGAGACATGGATGTGTCTAAGAAGGAAATGAAATTTCATAAACTGAACTGTAATAAACCAGTTGGAATGCCTGTTATAAGCCTGTTGAAACCAAACTCAATTTATGTGTCCAAACTGCTCACCAGAATATGTAATTTAAAAAGATCTCCACCAGATTAGCCAGTGTCCTAAGTCTTCCAACAGACATTTCAGGGTAAGTTAGTTATGCGGCTTCAGCAGAAGAGAACTTAGGAAAATAAACACAGACAGGGAAGAATAATACAACATAGAGAAAAACTTCACAATTCCAAATGTTAAATTATCTTTTTAAATATGATATTTATATAGATATTATTTATGTATATAATAGTTACAAAGTCTTTTGGAAAAAATGTCTCCTAGGACTATTTTACAAGGATAGTGACTTATTTATAAGTCACTAGTGAAGTATTTATAAGGTGTCTTTTGTCTACGGAAGCCTAATACTCTTTACAAGCAATGTATGTGTTTGCTCACTATGGTAAGGAGATATTATTGTCCTTAAGACTTGTAAACAAAGAACTGACTGGGTGAGTAACTTGACAAGGTTATGAGAAAGGTCAGAGGCAAGAAATGATTTTAAGAGAATCAAATCTTCGGGTGTTGGGTCTAGACCCTTAAATGAACAGATATTTAAAACATTAAAGAAGGGAAAACAAGCAACAAACGCAGAAAAGAACATAAATAAGAACTAGTAACGTATGTTGGCTGGCACATGCCAAATTCTGTACTTAGGTCAGGTTAAGATCTCAGGTTAAGACCAGGAAAGGACCCTTTTCAAGGTTTGAGAAAGCATTTAGGTGGATCAGAGAAGAAATAAAAATATAAGAATTATGCTGACACCCAAGGTAATGTGGGTTTTAATCCTAATATTGTATTCTAATTTAATTTAAGTCGTACCACAAAGAAATAAAATATGTGAAATTAACAGTAAGAACAGGAAGCAGTACAGCATAATGATGTTGAACAGACACCATGTATCGTGAAGTATTTGTTAACTTTTTCTGCTCTCCTGAAACTATGTGTTCAAAATAATTTAATCTGAACAGAGCAGGCCAAAGTGATCTGAGGAAGGTTGACTAGAGGTTCAAGAGCTCATTTCCTGACACTATTTGATGTGCTATAGTCTTTTATCACTCTGCACCAGAAAGAAACAAAGCCCTGTGCACCATGTTCTCGAAAGCAGACTGTGTCAAAATGTCACTCTCCAGATGAAAATATGCCCTTTTGGGAAAGTGCACACCTTGTACTTCCTTGCAGCTAGAGGTCTGTGCTGCAGAAAAGCCAGCTTCCTATCCTCGATTTCTCTGCCTCAAAGTGCAGATTGTCATCTCAGGCTGGTCTGAGCCAGGGAGGGCAGGAGGCTAAACCCGTTTCTCAAACACCCCTGTAGAAGTAGGAGGATCCTACCGACTGCTTGAGGAAACATTTCACCAAACTAAATGCAGTGAAGCTTTGACATGGTGTACTTTGGGAGAATGCACCCCTCC
>NW_010424025.1:25633-28615 GCF_000710305.1 Buceros rhinoceros silvestris | reverse complement strand
GCCCCGGCTGCAACCCGAGAGAGGGGGCTGCTCTCGCTGAACCCCCCCTTGTTATTCCTGGATCCCTCCCACGCCCCAGCGGAATCGACGCCAGCAGCAGTTACATCTTGTTTACCGATGGTTTGTAGTATGAGAAAAATGTTCTGCCCTTAAAACAAGGGCACCGACGGGGGTCCAGGGGCAGCAGGGCTGGTGGGTGTCCCGGGGGGGGGGTTGTACTTTGAACCCCTTGTCCTCACGAGAGAGGCAGTCTGGGGCTTTTCAAGAGCTCCAGCTTCAGCCAGGGATGCAGAGCAGGAGCCCGGTGGCCACAGTTGAGCTGGTGCCGGTCCCTGGAGAAATGACGCTGGCCGGGATTCGCCCCCCTTCACCCCGCAATGGCAGTGAGGTCTCACAAAGGGTTTTCAGCCAGCCACGTGCTGGCAAACAACACCGTGATGACTTTCGATTCAGCGCTGCCACCTCAGTGTCACCTGGCGTGACGAGTGCCTTTCCTGACAGCTTGTTTGTCCACGGGTGCTTTTGCAGGTTGAGCTGCATTGCAGGTCCAGGCTGTGGTGGGTGCTGGGATGGGGATCTGCAGTGTTCGCAGAGGAGTCACTGCCCTGGGTGTTAAAACATGGGAATGGCTGTGACGGGGGCAGGGATGTGTGGTGGGATGTGCCATGGCCAGCGCTGGCGAGTGGGCTCTGCGTGGCAGTGCTGTGGCCACCCACGAGAGCATCGCCCAGTGGTACCTGGATGTGGGACTGGGACAGCTCAGGGCACACTGATGTGCCTGAGAGACATGTGTGGGTGATGAGATCAGCATCAGAATGGGGTGTCTGCTGCCCTCATCCCCATCCCCACCTCTGAAGAGCTGTAGTTCCTTGCCTGTGTGCTGTTGAGAGCAAAGTCCCTGCTCTCCACACCTCATCCTTCCCTTCTTTTTAGTTTTTTTGAAGATCAGCGTGATTTTTAATGGGAGACAGAAGAATTTTTAAAAGGGGGAGGTGGGAACCAAACCACGGTGATGGTTTCATTGCCTGGAGCCTCCTAGACACCTTGATTTTGACTGGGACCTGACATCTCACCGGCCGATAACCCAGCGAGGTGCAGTGCAGGCAGCGGTGGCATCGCTACCATGGGGCTGGGCTCAAGAGCTCCAGGGCTCCAGTCCCGACTCGAGGTCACCCATCGCTCCTCTTACTTATCAACAATTTTGCTGCAGTACCTTATTATCCCTAACACCGTACCGGCCAAGCTGTCGCACTTGCTGTGCGTGTGTGGGTTTACGGAGCCCCACGAGCACCGGTGGTGATGGGGATGCGGCTGGGGGTGCGCGGGGTGTCGGGCTGGGTCCCTGCTGGTACCCGTGTGTGTGTATTTACGGAGCCCCACGAGCACCGGTGGTGATGGGGATGCGGCTGGGGGTGCGCGGGGTGTCGGGCTTGATCCCTGCTAGTACCCGTGTGTGTGTATAAGGTACGTGTTCCCTCTCCCCGGCCGGCGAGCATGTGGTTGGAATTAGCGGTGCGGCTGCAGGGGGAGCGGGCAGCTGGGTTTCTCCGGAGCGTTTCAGTGCTTAATCTCTGAAGAATGCAGAATGTCTGTCTGGACGCCCCGGCCAAGATCAACTCCGCAGCACGGGGAGGCCAATATAAACGTTCATGTTTTGTGTCACCGAGATTTCATTAGATGTTTTTTATGTAATTGCATAAGTCGAACTACCGTGATGAAAATGCCACAGTGAACAAATGAGATGAATTGTGAAACCTCTCCTTCAAGGAGACGCTGGCCTCCTCCGGACCGTGGGGATCCAGCTCAGCTTCTTCCAAGGCACTTGTGACCTTTTGGGATAAATAAAGAGGCTGTTTGCCTGTGTCCCCCCTCCACCCGTCACCCTGACATCAGGGTGAGCTCAGGCTTCGGCTGGGCAGCAGGTCTCCCCATGGCCAACACTGGAATGCAGAGGGGCTGGCTGGCCCTGTGCTCCAGTGGACTGCCATTCCTCCTCCAAAATCTGAGGAGAGGTGGCGGGGTGGGAGCAGAGGAAGAAAAATCTCTCCCGTTTCTTGGCCGCCTGACATCCCAGTGCTCTGCAGCATCTGAATGATATCACTACCCTCTTGGTTTCTTGCTTTAAACGCTTGGTAGAGGTGGGAGGGCAAGCTGCGAGGCTCGGCTGGTGTTTGCAGCAATGCTGTGCCCCATCCCTATCCTCTGGCCCTCTCTGCTAATGACAACAACTTTGTTCATCTGTCCCTCAAATGCTTGGCGTGTTTCCCTGATGACACAAATTGATGCCAATTTAATCAGGCCTTGATCAGTGCCTGCTTGGTTCAAACCCAACACGCTCTCCGACAGCAGGCAGCTCCACAGGCTGCTGAGCACTGGGATGGGATGGTGCCTCTCCTCCTCGGGATATGAGGGCTCAGCCAGGCAGCATCCCAGCACCCACCACCTTCCCCAGCTCCCTGCCCGCCCCGGTTCTCCTTGGTGGCTCAGCAGCACGGGCACCTCTGCTGGGCAAGCAGCTGGACCCACTGAGATGGCAGCCCAGCGGGAAGCCCCCAGGTTCTGCTCCCAGGGCAGGTTTTCCCACAGATACACAGCAGGGATCGGGAAGGCGGCCGGCGGTGAGGGAGCTCCAGGTGCTGCATCCCTACGGTGGCTTCTGCGAGACGGGCTGGAACAGTCACCCTCACCACAGACACATCTGCTGGGTGGGAGGGCCTGGAATTTGGGATATTGTTTTTCTAGCAGGGAGCAGTGGGTGCCAAGAGCCTGATAAATTAATCACCTCTGACATGGGTCAGTCCAGCTTCTGGCGTGTGCACGCTGGGCCCCTCGAGACGCTGAACAGAGACAGTGCTGCTGCAACTTGAAAGATCTTTACACAGCGAGGTTGGGAGCAGCTGCCTGGGAGAGGAGCGGGTTTTGGCCGGGCTGGGAGGGGGCAGCCCTCCCCCACCCTGCGGGTGGGGAGCTTGACTGCTGTGC
>NW_010424025.1:16226-25543 GCF_000710305.1 Buceros rhinoceros silvestris | reverse complement strand
CCGGGGAGAGGAGCGGGTTTTGGCCGGGCTGGGAGGGCACAGCAGATGTGGTGGCACAACTCTCACCAGCTGCCTGTGCCTGGTAATGCCACAACCTGATGGTGCTTGTCGCCTCTTTTGGAGCAAGCTCCTGCCCCTTGGGTGACTGGGATGCATTTCGGGTTTGTGCGACTCCTGGCCCAGCATGGTCCTTGGGGAGGGGCTGCTGGAGTGCTGGTGAGCGTGCAAAGCCCAGGGGAGGCTGCACAGATGGGGATGTGCCGCTGCTGGAGATGTGCAGGACATAGCAGGGGTGCAGCTGCTGGAGGGTTTAGGCAGCTTATTGCCCTCACTGCTGTCCCTGCAGGCAGGCTCGAGGCTGGATGTCCCACCCTCTGCATGCTGGCGAGCCTGGAGCTGAGCCAGTGGGGTGATGCTGCTGCAGCCCAGCACATGGTGCTCTTCCCCCCTCCCATGATGAGTGGCATCGCAGACCCCCTGCGGTGGGGCTTTAATTTGTAGAGATCCGATTGATGTGATCTCTTTGCAAAGCGAGGCAGGTTGAGCCTACACCTTGCCAGGCTCCACTTGCCCTTGGGTGGGGATGGGGAGGCCGTGTGTCTGCCGGTGTAGGGTGCTCAGCCCCGGGAGGGAGCAGTCCCTGACCCTGGAAGAGTCCCGGCTGCTCAAGATGCTCCCAGGAAAGGAGGAGGTGAAGGACTTCCCTCACCCACTACAGGGATTTCTGCTCTGCTGGGAAACCAAGGGGATTTTTCAGTTTTCAATGACTCTGATTTCCATCTGCCTCCTCCCTTTTATTTACTCTCCTCTGTCGTTTGCTGCTTCCCTTCCTGGTAACCGCCAGCACCTCTCACCCTGCCAGCAGCGGCATTTGCTTCACCTTCCCCAGTCTTTCTTGGGATCATTTCTGCTTAGGAAAGGAGAAAGAGGGAAGTGGAGCAGGAAGCAAAGCTAGGATGAAAGGGTCCCACCGGGGTCTTTGAGAGCATTTCAGGTGGTGTTGGTGCCTTGCATTCACCAGGGCTTTTACAGGCACGCACTGCTCTGGGTTGCAGAAGCTGTTCAGGCCAGGAGGTGTTAAGACACACGACATGTGGTGCAATCTGCGTTTGGGATCTCAGCAGGTCTCATCAGGATGATGCAGAAGCCTCCCTCCATCTCTCCTGTCTTCTCAGCTTGCTCTCTTCTCTCCCTCTTTTTTTTTTTTTTTTTTCCAGACATAATTAATGTAAACCAAATGCTTTGTGCACAGCTGCTGGCATCCTGGAACTGTTTTGCGTGTGGTCTGTAGCCTGGACAGAGATGGAGCAAAACTCTGAGAGCTATCCGAGACCTGCTTGGGTAGAGAGCAGCATCCATTGCGCAAGAGGCACCTTGAGTTTCTGCATTCCCCTCATGGGATGAGGTTATGCAATGGCGGGTTGAACTGGTTTAAATAAAACCATGGAGCTGCCCAAAAACTTCATCTCCCAAATCCAGCCAAACCCAGCTCAACCCAACTTTTCTTGCTGGTTGGAAGAAATTTGCTTAACTGAAACCCCAAATGTCTGTCTCGCTTTCGTGGCTGCCTCTGCCTGTTTTGGTTCCCTGGGGCTGGATGTTAAGGTACCAAAGCTGCAGCAGGAAGGATGTCCTCATGCTGCGTCTGGCACCTTTGGACTCGGGGAGCAGTGAAATCCCTATATTCAGGGATTCTCAAGTTAAAAGAATCCTTTTTTTTTTTACCAAACACCCCGCTGAGGTGGCGGACACCATTGTGCCGTGGTGTGGCGAGGGCAGGCAAGCACCAAGTGACTGAGCATTCTGCAGAAGTTAAAGCTAAATGGGACACATCTGACGGCTCTGCCGTGGACATGCTTTGGATTCCCAGGCGATTAGGATGCTGCGGATTTGTAGGTGAGAAGGTGGGCTGGGTGGTGCTTGTGGCAGTGACTGCTCTCGTGTTTCAGCTCAGAACCTCTCTTTGTTGTGGCTGGGAGCTGGGGGTAACACCTTGAATGCATCTTCCCCATGGAGAGTGAGCAACTGGGGCATGCCATGAAGTGGCTCCTTCTGGGGCCGCTCTGAGCAAAGAGGTGAGCAGAAAACCAATGTGCAACTGAGCCCTCACCATTTGGGGGCAATATTTGAAATTTGCTTTTCTCTTTCTCAGACAAAGGCAGTGGTCAGCAGAGCACGTGCATGCATCCATGCAATATTTTAGTTACAAAACCGTAAAATCTGACTTTCTGGGGGTGCCTGGAGAGAGTCAGGTATCCAGGATTTCTGATCTTGGTGCTCAGTTGAGTGATGCTTGCAAGAGAGGGGAAGGGTCCTGACTTGCAGAGGAATGTCCCTCCTGGCTCCCCATCCTTGCACCCAGCCCCAGCTCTGCTCCAGGATGCTCCAGGGCTGTGGGGCTGGTGAGCGCCAGAAAATGAATTGTCTACACTGAGCGCCCCGCAGGTCCTGGGCGATGACAACTTTAAATGAGTGAGAGGTTGAAAAATAGTGAGTGAGATTTTTTAAAAGGTCACCTTGGCGAAGGAGGCAAAAATTCTTCCTTGCGCGAGTGAGATGCTTTAGGAACTGCCTTAAAATTAATCCAAAACATGAGCCCAGCTCCAAATGAGTGGGACTTGGCAAGACGGCTGGACACATTATCTTTAAATATAGGCAGGCATCCCGGAGGGTTTCTGGTGGTTTTCCTGGTCACTTCTTATTCCTCCATCTCCCCCTCCACTCCCCCCTCCTTGCATAATTCTCTCTATTTTAATGTCTCTTTCCACATTTTGGGTAGTCGTTTGTTTATTGGTATGAAGTCTCCCCAAACCAGGCAGGCTTGCAACACCGCAAGAGCTTTTGTGTCGCACTGTTCTTCTTGCGGTGGCATTTTTCCTTGGGAGGGTATTGCCCAGGCGGCCGGTGGCCTCTACCCCAAGGAGGCTGCAGTTCTCAAGGGATGGCAAAGGATTTTCAGTGGTGGAAACAGCCCTGGCTTTTGTGCTGGGGCTCTGCAAAATTGGGGTGAGACCCTGTGTGCTTCTGACCCTCCGTGCAGTGACCCAAGCGGGTCCTCACCAGCCAGTCCTTACCCAAAACTCCTGTGCTAGGGGCAGCGTGCCTGGCATGCTGGCAGGCTTGCAGGCGTGGGCTCTGTGGTGCTTCCCTGAACTCTTCAGCTCTTTCAGCTCTTCAGCTCCCTTTATCCTCTTCCCACCTTAAATGCAAGGCTGGGGGAAAACAGAAAACAAAGGGCACTCGGTTCAGGCTGAGAAAGAGAACCAAGCCCCTCACTACCAAAGCAGGGCTGCCCAGGACCTTCTCAGGCTTTGAAGAGGGCTGTTGGACATGTCTGGACAGACAAAGACACATCTGTCTTCAATCCTTCCCTCTGTAACTGAGACCAGGACCAGGCAGAGCCACGGCAAACCTCGCCGCGTGCTGCAGGTACGTGTGTGTATGCGTTTGAAGGGCCCTGGCGATGCAGCTAGACTGGTTAGAGCCACATGTTCTTGCAAAGGCAGCTTCCTATCGACTTGTTAAACATTTGCTATTTATCAGATTTTGCTTTTAAACTGTCTGTAACAGTCTGGGAGAACTTGTGTCAAAATCCCTTCCAGATGTGAAGGTGCTACCTGATACTTCGGTTATAACCTGGACCCTCGCTCCTGCTCCTTCAGGTTAGCTCAACTACTGTGAAAAAAAATGTAAATAAAGACATAGAAAGAGAGGAGAGATGCATATAAAACTTCCCCCAGACCTTCCCTTTTACAGGCAAACAGATCCTGCCTTTATAAGGAGATGGTGAGTTTTATCAGTGAACATTTGCTTTGCTGAAAAACCACAGGTAAGCAGGGGAGAGCCACCACCCACCCATCCCCGTCTGTCCACGTGGGTGTTTTTTAAAGCATTATTGACTTTTTTCCCCATTGAAATAATGTTTCTTTGAGTCTGGGGCTTCCCAGACACATCAGCTCATTTTATGAGCATCAGATGATGTGTGCAGTTGGAAACCTGAGCAGTTCCCTTGCACTGGGAGCACATGGATCAGATAACGATGGTTCATTAAACACTCATTGAAAGGCTGTTGCAAGGATGGGAACCTTCCTTAGCAGCACCCGTTCTGCAGACACACTGCCCTGTCCCTCTCCAGAAGCAGCTTTGGGGCCACAAGATATTCCCAGATTAAAACACCTTCTCTTGCTCCATGGTATCTGTCAGATCATATACGGCCTGAGCCAGCTCCCATTGTAGTGAGGGAGGGTTTTTCCACTGACTTTAAGAGGTGCTGGACCGGGGCCATCCTCTATGTAATGCGGATCCGGGAGTGTGCGTGATGCGCTGCATGATGACAGAATTTCTGGGAGATTGGCCTAAACCAAAAACCTTGGACTGCCGCTCCCTGGGACCGCTCCACCGGAGGAGTGAGGAGGCTGAAGACACTGAACCTGGACCTGGAGCAGGGTTTTTGCAGCTGTGAAATCATCCCCGCAAGAGCCGAGCGAGGCCGGCTGCTTTGCATCTGCCCTTCCCCAGATCAGGGACTTGGTGCTTGGGTTGAGTCCAACATCCGCGTCCGTCTCCGGTGCTGCCGGGGAGAGCGGACACCTGCGAGTGTGCGAGGGGCTCTCTGCCCTGCCCCATCCCGAGAGCTGTCTGCGATGCTGCAGCTGAGCTCCTCTGTGCCCCCAAAATACCCCATTGCTGCCGAGTGGTGCCGAGATGGGGCTGCCCTGCCCACGCCAACTGGGCTGGAAAGTTTAGTTAAAAATCTGGCAGAAGGGCTGAGAGGAAAGAGAAGTGAAACTTGCTTGGACATTGCATGGTGTTATTTTAAGGAAAACAATGATGCATTTATGGTTTTTTCCTCTTGTTGGTGCTGGGTGAGGCTGGAGGAGGCACCGCTTCAATGATCATCGCAGTTTCATCTGCTGTACCTCCATCCTGTGCTGCTGCAGAAGCGTCTTGTTTCTGCAGAGCAGCATCAGCCCACCCTGGTGAAATCTCACCCTGTTCTTCCTGGGTGCCCCTTGTCTCCTCTGAAATGCAGGACACCTCTGTGCACCCGAAAAAGATATGCATTGGGGCTGGGATAGCTGGGGCGAAGCTGAGAGATACCAAGTGGTCCCAGATAGGTGCTTCAGTTGCTCCATCTTCCGCTTTTTCCAGGCTGGCAGGTGAGGCTGGTCTCTCACAGTGCGTCTGCACCACGTCCCAGGGCTGTGGAGCCCTGGGTCTGCACAGGACGTTTGGTGGTGACTCCCCATTGCCCCTGCAGGCCTGGTTTAACCCCTGTTACAGGGCACAGACATCTCCTGCACAGCTTAACTGGAGGGTGAGGAAGGACCCAGGGCAAGACCTTCTCTGGGGCTCCTGCCCCTACCTGCACAAGGAATCACCACTCTTAAATTTCCAAGGGACTCAGGTTTCTTTGGCCCTTGCTGCTAGTCCTGGAGGATGCATCTCCTTAGGTTGTCCATCACTGCTCCCAGTGAGCTGCAGGTTTCTCAGGATGGAGCAAAAGCACTTTCTGAAGCAGGATAGCATCACCCGGACCTAAGGCACTTAAAAATGGTTAGAAGGAAAACCTTGGCTCCACGGTCTGTGAGATAACCTGGCAGGGCTGGCTGGGCTGGCTCACAACTTAAAGGTGCACAGAGGAACAACAGTGAGAGGGTGAGGAGGGGAGAATGGCGTGTGGAAAAAAACCTGAAGCGCTCTTTCAAAATCACACGGCGATAAGACATTTTCTGGAGTGCCCCGTATAGCTGGCAGCAGAAACCAGGCTTTTATGTTTTGGTCTGGCTAGTTTTTTGCTCTCTGCAGCCAAAGGGATCTGGATAAATTTTGCCTGGAAGATTAGCTGGCACCAAGCCTGACTAGACATCTCTGGAAGCCTCCCCTCGAGCAGGAGTAGGTCCTAATTCCCCTCTCATCGCAGCCCTGCTGTGTGTGAGCATGGGGGAAGATGTGCCTCCTGGACGGGATGGTTCAACCATGCCGCTCTGAAGCTCTGAAGCTCTGTCGCTGCCGGCTGCCCCCTGAGCCTGCTGCAGGATCCCTTGCTGTGGGGCTGCAGTCCAGGGCTCCCCCACAGCATGCTGGACACCCGCTTGTCCAGTGGTGGGGTTGCTGGAAATGCACAGAAGTGAGTGAGGTCCCAGGGGATCCCTGCTGCCACGGTCCCTGCCTGCAGCGGAGGCGATGTCCTACAGCCTGAGGGTGGGATGGGAGCGCAAAGCCTCGGCACCGGTGCCTGGCCGTTGCGGTATTGCATCAGTCCTCATCTGGGGATCCTCGTCCTTCATGTGGTCTGTCCCAACACTGAAACCAAGCGGGGAAATGGGATGCGCCGGAGCCCCCCAAGCAAGGCTGGCTCTGGGGCCGAGCTGGCAGGGGATGGAGGTGCAGGAAAAGAAGCCACGCAATGCCATCCCCGTGGGGCCAGCGGGCACCCCACACTGCCACTGCGGCCCAGACACAAAGCAAACATTTTGTGCCTGGGGAGGCATCAGGAGCAGGAGGGAGCCTGGCAGGCTGCTGCCCGCCCTCGTCGTGGCTCTCTGCCACTGTTGGTAGCAGATGCTGATGTCTCTGGAGTTGGAAGCCCAGTCCCTCCCCTCTCATTCCTTTTTTCCTTTTTTATTTCTTTTTTTCTTCTCTCCCCTGGGCTGTTCTTAAAAAAGCCCGGGCGGTTTGGGCTTTGTGAAACCCAAATGCCTTTTGCAGCATCAAGCCCGGATCCCATAAGTAATATCCCAGTGTTTGAGAATAAGACAGTATATGAAGTAGACGGGGAGCTATAAAGACGCTTTAAAAGGGGCAATAAAAGTTTTGGGTTTCATATCGTCTTACCAAAGAAGAGAATAACAGAGAAGCAGGAAATTTCAGTAGCAGACATGACAAAGGTCACAGCACTCAGACTGCACCTTAGACGAAAACACCTACTCTTATGAAAACAGCAAGAATTTTTGGCAGGGGCTCAAGAGCTCTTACAGGCAGAGCTCTCGGCAGTGCTAAAAGGTTGCAAGAGACTGTTTTGTCTACGTTGCTGTAAATGTTTATAATACTTCCCCGCATTTGTAGTGCAGGGGATATCCTGCCCCAGCGAGAGCGGATTTGGCCCGTGCACCTTCCTCCTGGGTGCCGGGGTGCCCGGTGCCTCTGCAGCGGGTGCTTCCGCTGGTACAGGGCTGATGCCACAGCAGGGACCCTGCGGACGTGCCTGGCTGCATTTCGGCCCCGAGGCTGGGTGATGGTCCTGCACAGGGGTGCAAAATGATGGTTTGCAGGGTCCAAGCAGCACCCTGGGGCATCAGCAGGGAGAGGGGGAAAAAGAAAACCTTGCCTGGGATTTTACTGTAACTGCAATACAGTTTGGGGGTTTATTCTGGTGTAACACCTGAATCATGGCAGGTGGGAGCGGGAGCTTCCATTTACTCAGCTGGGCCGTAGCTATCCCCTCTGCTTGCATGAGGTTTGCCAACCTCTCTTCCCTCCTGCTAGGCCATGGCAAATTGTTCCAGTCACCCAGTGTCTCTGCTCCCAGCGCTTTACCAGCACAAGGCTCTCCCTATGCCCACGCTGTCCGTGAGCTGCTGGTGCTTGCTGCAGGGTTATGCATGTCACCACAGCCCAGGAGGGGCCAAAAATCACAAAATGAGCCAAAGGGCTAGAGGTGCCTCTTGGCAGCAGCTGCTGCAAGCAGCAAAGGGTGTGCAGAGGGACGGGGTCTGCTGGCACCACCGGTCAGGCTCCTGGGCAGGGTCAGCATTGAGTATTTGCACATGGGGTGATGCACATCCAGAGATGTGCCTGGGGTGGTTCAGCCCTGGCTGTGGGGCACCCGTGTGGGTGACCCTCAGGCAGCGCCTGCGTGCCCTCGAAGCCAGCCCTTGTACACAGTGCTGAGGTGCTTCCTGCACTCAGCTCTGAATTAGGAGTTAGGACACTTGGGAGGGTTTTGGGGGGATGCCCTGAGCAGTCTCGCATGGCAAAGCACACCAGTAACATGAAAACGATGGAAAAAGTGTCGCACGCACACCCTGAGAGCATCTTGCAAACCATGCCAGCGGCTGGATGCTGAAGAAGACCTGGTGTGCTGTTGGTTTAGGTGCTGGTGAGCCCTTTGAAAACCCTTTGCTAGTGCTGCCTCCGTGTACAGCTGCATCGGCAGTGCCACCACTTGCCAGGGACTCTTGGATGCTCGGGGGTTCCTAATTCAGTTATATTTTGGTTGGAAGCTCGTTGAGTTTTGGTTGTTGCCCTGTTGCAAGAAGTCACTCTGATGAATGACCGGGGTGGATTTCTCTTCTAGAGGAACCCAGGCTTAATGTGGGCTTTCTGTGGACATCACTGTATATCAATACCGCTCTAATTGTCCATGACATACAGTCTTGGCGTTTTTCCCAGACGGTCTAAATAAATCATACACTTCTACTATAGTAAATAGTCTGTTAGAGGAGATGTTATAGGCTTACAGCCCCCCGCCCCTTCCCTCCAGGAGCTTCTTGTCCTTGCCTCTCATTTTCCAGGTCCTTTCCACTTGAAGGAGGCTCTCCACAAGCGCATCTGCTGCCCGCGCTGTCCAGCCGGCTCTGCTGGGACAAAGCGCCCAATGTTGTGGCTCCCTCCAGGCCAGGGAGGGCAGCGGGCAAGGGAGGGGGTGGCTGTGCCCCCAGCGCTGCTTTGGGGTTGGCATCTGCCCTCGACTGAGTGCGACCTGAGCTGGAAATTTTCGTGCACCGCTTAGGAACGGCTGGCATGGCACACTTGCGAAGTCATTGTTAATATGTATTATTTACATCAAGAGAATGTATAAATAAAATAGTAAATATCTCACAAAAATACAGGTTCTGTTAATTGGGTACTACAGACAAAGTCCCGCGTGTGCCCCAGAGGGGATAACTCGTGTCCTGCTGGGCTGGTGCAGGTGACAGCCCAGGTGGTGACATGGCCCTGAGCGTTGGCAGCCCAGACAAGTGCTTCTCCCGGGAGATGTATGGGTACGTAGCAAACTGCAAGCACAACCTCTGCTATAGGGCTGACGGTGGAAAGGTGAAGATTTCCCAGGGAAGAAGAGTCCAGGGTGTGCACGGAGCTGCTGGGAGCAGATGCCAGTGTTCCATGGGGGAAACACAGCGGGCAGGCGCTTTGCTTTTGGTTGCATCCCCCCAGGAGCAGGAAAGTGAGTGCTGCGCTCGCCCAGGGCAGCTCAGACACAGCAGCAGAGAGTGGAGCAGTCCAGCTTGGCGGGGGTCCCGGCGCTCCCGGCCTTCTTGTTCTCCTTGGGCAACAGCAGCACGAAGGCCATGGCCAAGGCGCAGTGATAGAAG
>NW_010424025.1:15608-15917 GCF_000710305.1 Buceros rhinoceros silvestris | reverse complement strand
CCTCTTCGTGCTGTCAAAGAAGAAAGGATTTCCAGACTTAAAAAAAAAAAACAGCAAAGTGGATTTAACACATTCCAATTTGCACATTTCCCAATTCTTGAATGAAGTGTTTCATTACCCCGCAAAGGACGCGGCGGCGAGGCCGGGGCGCAGGGGGAGGCGGTTTCTGCTAAGTGACATTTTTATGTTCTGCTAGAATTTGCAATTACTAAATGCTTTGAAAAATAATCCTCGGGGACGACTGTGAGGTTGTATCTAGCAGCTCCCAATGCACAAAGCAACCGTAACGGCAGGGGTGAGCGCAGGCGT
>NW_010424025.1:14342-15461 GCF_000710305.1 Buceros rhinoceros silvestris | reverse complement strand
CTTGGGCGCAGGACGGGTGGACTGGCCAGCAGAGAGAGCAAAAGGTTATAAACATGGGGTCAGGAGCCCCTGGGAGTCAACTGAGAGTCTGGTATTTGGCGTGAGCCAGCTTTGGATCCGGCTGTGCCTGGGCCGTGTCCAGTCCCTGCGGAGGCTCTGTGAGGTGTCCTTAAGTCACCTGTGCCCAGTTTCCAAAAAACCCCCGCTCACATTTGACAAAAGCATTCTGAGGACTGTGTACAGCTGAAGAAAGGTGGTCCGTGTCCTTGCGGCTCACTTAATGGGGGAAGAGAGAGCATCACCCTGCATGTCTCTCGCTGTCACGCCTATCCTTGCCCACACCGCAGGGGTGAGAGCCCTTGTCCCTGCTGCCAGCCCCAGAGCCCCACACCCGAGCTGGGTTTTGTGCAAGGCTGGATGCAGCCCAGCGATGCAAAGGGGGAGGTCTCCTCTCCTGGTAACGTCCTTTACACCTTGTAAAGTCAGGGTGATGGAGTGTGCAAAGAGATACCTCAAAGAAGAACCGCAGCATCAGTGCTAACGCCCCGAAACAGAAGCCAGGACCGATCTGTTGGGTGTAGACGCTCTTGTCTGGATAGAGCCCTTTCTTCTCCTTCATTTTTTGTAGCTGGAAGGAAAGAGAGAGCACACCAAGTTTATTCACTGGCTGTTCTGCATCTGAAAGATCGTGTGAATGATGAAAGATACGCACAGCAGCCGAGCCCGTGGACCAGCTCCCTCAGCTGTGGGGTCCGCCTGCATGTAGGAGGCACCTCCGCCTGCGTGCTGCCACAGGTCCCTCTGCTTTGTTCCTTATCACAATGCTCTTTTCTTAATATTCAGCCCCAAACCCAGCTCAGGGACCATGTGTGCTCTCACAAAGCCAGTTTCTGGAGGAACAGCATCCGCAGGCAGGGGGATGCAGGGTGATCCCGTGCCTTGTCCCGTCCTTGCCCATCTCCTCCCCATCGTGGCCACTTGCTTTTAGCAGCTGGCCAGACAGTTAGACGGGGCTTTAGCGACAGGATATAGGTGCGACTTGTGCCACTGTATCTCCATGATGTTTGGCAGCATCTTTCTGCAATTTTTATCCCATCTCCGAATCCTTCTCTTTTCCTG
>NW_010424025.1:7543-14226 GCF_000710305.1 Buceros rhinoceros silvestris | reverse complement strand
GCTCCACCGCTGCACCACTGGGTCCACAGCATCTGCTGTGCGCAGGGCCCCGGCTGCAGCATGGTGCCCGGCTGTCCCAGACAGATTCAGGCTTTATCACCACCACTTTTATGCACCACCAGCACAAACCTCTTTATCTTCCACCAGCTCTGGAGCAGGTTGCTAGACCACTCTGCCTTCGAGTGGCTGTAAAAACTCCATAAATACATCCCTCCTGATCAGAAACGCCGTGTCTGGAGATGTGATAGATTGCTCGACCAATCGAATCTGGCGGTTGTCTCAAAGACAGCTTGCGGCCTGCCTGCTTGCTGCCCAGGTGGAAGGAGAAGTGCTGCTTAATCACCGTGACGGGCTGCCCTGTGAGAGCTGGACCTCAGGGAGGAATCCACCGGCACAGGTCAGACCTCTCCATAGAGGGCTCAACCTTCCCCTGCCGCGAGCACCCTGCAAAGCCCCAGCACGGTGCCCATTCCGACGTACCCATTTCACTGTTATCACCAAGACGGCCGTCCCGATGGGTCCCGAGTAGACACCGTAGCCCCAGCGGTCATGGTAGATCCTCACGGCGATGGTGAGGACACCAAACATGACGAAGGTCGATCTCTTCGGCTCATCAAACTCTGCCAGGGCTGCATGGCACCAAGCACATGGGGCATCAGCTCACTCACCCTCTTCCTCGGCTGCCCCTCTAAAGCCTTTCTGGGATGTGTCCCCCCTGCCCTGGGGACCCTCTGCATTGCATGCAGGTCTGGTTTGGCCTTCTTATGCCTCACAGATGGGAAAACTGAGGCACACAGGGCAAAACGGAACATCCTGATGCATCTGAGTGATAGGTCTAGGAGATGATTTTAGGGGCCTTATGTTCAGTGTTGGATGTGGAAGCTAAAAGAGATTTCCCACCTCTATTTCCCTTTCCTGCCTTGATCCAGAAGTCAGAGGAAATTGCAAAGACGCTTGTCCCAGTGAGCCTGCAGTCAGGTCTTGGACTTGTCCTGCTCCTCCAACCCTCCCAAACTTGGCAGCTCACCCTGATGCAGCCTCTGTCACCCTGCTGTGGTAGGACGGTGCTTGCTGCTGCGATGGGGATTGTGCCTGCACCTGCCTGAGGTTTGCAAGCTGGAAGTCACCAGTGTGAGTAAATTATTAGTGGCTTTTGTTTAGCGCAGAATGGGGTAATAACTGATAAAAGTTATGGATCCCAGTAGGCTCCATGCCTTTCCAGCTCACACAGCTGTGTTATGGCTGTCCTGGATTTGCATTCCGGGAAGCGTGCCCAAGGGTCTGCGTCCGCACATGTGCGCTCGGGCTTTACAAGCCACAGCGAGAGGCTTCCCTGGGCTTCAGTCACCACACCTTCCATGTCCTTGGATCATGGTTTTATAGGGAGTTTGGCTAAGGGATAATGTCCGCATTTTAATCTCTGTTGTTTCCCTGCGGGTCAATATTTTAAACATTGTAGTCCAGGATTTGTATTTTTTCACAAGGTTTTTGAATGCAGTAATGAAGCAATCAAGTTGAATTTTGCTACAAGGAGCCAAAGTGTCTGGATCAGCTCTGACCTACCCTGACACTGCTGTTATCTACTGAAAAAGCCCTTTGGAGCTGATTTGCCTTGTTGCCTTTTCCGGCCGAGCAGAGAGAGCGCTGAAGTGTGGGGCAATGTGGGAGCCCACCTCGAGACTCGCACCCTGGGGGAATGGAGCTATTGCTAAGGTTAATATTTCCTCCACTCATTTTTCCCTGCCTGGAGGATTTATCCTGTTGCATGCTCTGGAAGGGGGATGCTGCTGTCTGCACTGCTTGGCAGCGAAGGGAGGAGGGATGGACCTGTGCCCAGCAGTGGAGATGCTGCCCCATGGCTCATGCTGGACCCAGGGACTGCAGGAGCCCCCCATGCTGGCCAGAGGTCCTGCCCCATCTCTGGAGCCCCAAGGGGCAGAGGGGAGAGTCCTGTGGGTGTTTTGGGGCTGTACATCAGTGTGGTGATCCCAGCTCTGCATTGGAGGGTTGGGGACCCTGCCTGGCTGGAATGGGATAGCGTGTGTGGCTGCTAGAGATGGTCCGAACCTGATGGGCAAAGCCTTTGCTGCTGGAAAGTGACTGTGCTCTCACCTCTCTCCCCGACCTTATTCTCCTGTCAGAAATACTCATGTCCTTCAAAAAAATGTGTTGACAAAATGGGAAAATAATTGGTTTGAAGTTTTCACCCTCTTTAGTTCTGTAATTTTTTGTCATCCCTATTACACCTTGTTTCAGTGGCAAATGAGGAACTAAATGAGAAAAAAAGAAGGTGAAGGGAATGTGGGAAAAGGAAAGCTGAGCAATAGGGCAAGACTCAGGATTTTTAACAAAAAGGAAGTGAAATTTATTTTTGCTTTTACTAGCAAATCTAAATTTTCCTGTCAGCCCAGACTAGCCTTCTGGTAAACCAGGAAGATATACTTGTTTTGACTAAACCACTTGAATTTGCCACTGAGAGAAGTGGCAGATTCTGCATTTCTTAATGTCCCCTAGGCAGGGCAGGACAAGCTGGTGGGCCCTGTATGGGGAAATGAGGAGAAATGGGAGATCCCCTGACTCAGGACGTTTCAAACTAAGTCATCTCATAGTACTGTCCTGCCCTGAACTAGAACATGAGGCTGCATGTGTTTCTTGCCAATCTGCAATAAATCAGTCTGCTGCTATAAGGACATGTGTCAGAGCTGGTGAAGGCAGAAGAACACCCAGCTAACACAAACACCCAAGAGCAAAACTTCCCCAGCCACGCCTCAGGACAATTTTCCTGTGTGTCTGGATCCCACTGAGTGCAACGACTTTCCAAGGCATTAACGATATAAAAATGGGTTAAACCATAGCACGGGCTGACTTACACGTCAGTCTCAGAGCCACGTCTGGCAGATGGGAACTCAAAGGCAACAGCATTTCTGGGGTCGGTACCCACTAACCATCCCACCAGCGATGCCGACACACCATGCCTGACCTGCAAATGCTGGTGCGTGGTAGGAGCCGCGAGTGACCAGTGCTTACCCATCAGGGACACCCAGATGGACAGAGCTGTGCCGTAGATGCTGAAGTACTCCAGGATATCATAGCGCATGAAGCACAGCACCGACAAACCAGGGCCATCACATGCATGGTAAAACTATTAAAAAGAAAAAAACCATTAGAAAACTACTTCCTTACCCACAGACCAGTAAGGTAAAGGCTCTTACCAGCTGGTTTCGAACAGTCAGTGCGTGGCTGTTGAGCCGATGGCCAGTCAGGAACAGAACAGTCTCAAATACACCAGTGTCCTGATGTGCAGTAATGGGTATATTTGAGATAATGTCACTGTTCCCAACCGCAGCTTGCCTGAGCAGCAGCATTCTCCTCTCTTAGTACAAACTTTTGGGAAAGAGCTTCAGTTTGCCTCTTGGTCTGTGCCAGAACTTGCAATCTGATGACCATGGCACTTCAAGCTGAGCCGCAGGCTGTGAGGGGCGTCCTCTCCAGCAGAAAGAGGACTCTGAGGTTATGGTTCTAATTGAGAAAGATTCTTGTAAAACAATTCAAAATGAGTGTTCTGATGAAATGTGTATGGGTGCCAGGTCTCTGTCCAGGCTAAATGGGATTTGTATGGCCGGAGTCTGAATACTGATGAATTCACTCATTAGTGCATTCCCTTAAAAGCCGCTGGTTCCTGCCCATTAGCTCATTGATTAGGTTATTTGCAAAAACCCCATTGTCATGCAACATAAATGCAGACCAAGCCAAGAGAAATTTTCCAGTGCAATCAGAGGAATGCTCCCAGTGTTTGCCTGGCGCTGACTGCTTCCTCCGAGTGCTCAGCCCTGCGAGTTTTCTAGTGGTAGCACCCGCGTGCTTCGCTATTTCTGAAGAAGTCCCTTCACTGCTTGGCAGGACGCCCTTGGAACAATCCTGGCTGTCATGGCCCAGCAGGGATGCTGATATTATTTATAATGGGAATTGCTGCAAGACCTTTGGCTCACTGCAGCTTCTAGAAAAGATCGCCCCATGGCTGTAATTCTTTTCTCTGTTTGAAATTGGGTTGGGGGAGTCTGGAGACAGGGGGAAGAAAGGGTGGAAGACAAAGAGCGTGTTTCTGGCCGGCGTCACAGCACTTGTCTGCGATGGACATACGCTTTCACTGCTCTGATGAGCTCTCCTTGGGGAGGAGAAGGAGGAGTGGGATGCTACAAGAAAGGCAGCAGCAGCAGCTGCTGCCCTTCCTACCCACCCTGGCCATGCTGGCAGCTGCTGTCCCTTCCGTCCCTTCCCTACGCACAGATATTTTGCATCTTCAATCTCTGCGGTGAGGACCTGCTCCACCTCCCTTCGAAACACGTGCCAATTTTCCTATTGACTTTTCGGGGAGGTGGAGCAGACTCAAAACTGGTGCGAAATGCAGTTGTAGATGTCTGGCTTCCCCAGGGAGCTGGACCGGGGCTCGGCTGGGACGGTTTTATTAACTAGACCTGTAGTTTTCATGGAACTGGCAGAATTTCCCCCCTTGCATTGTGCTTTAATTGGAGGCTTAAATGGTGGATCCTTGGGAATAAGAGACTGGCCTGGTTCAGAGCCCTGCGGCTGTGGGAGAGCTTTTCACCCTGAGAAGGTCCTTTATGTACTCCCTGCCTCAGTTTCTCTGCCTCTGTGCAAGGGATGTGACAGCCCTCATGCAATGCTTTGCGAGGGCTGGGGGGAAAAGGTAAATGCAATATTGGGTGGGTGGCTGGGCTGTTTGCTTCATGTGCTTGAGCAGAGCATTGCCGTGGGGTTAAACAGGAGATTTTTTTCCAACGGGAACGATGCTTTAGGTACTCAGCCCCTCTGTGTACAGAGGCACTGAGCAGCAACAAGAAGCACAAGGCTGGGAGCAGGGATATGAATTATTCTGTGTATGTACAGACTTTCTCCACTCACTAATCCCACTCAAGGGAAGGCAGGAGATTCTGAGCCTGGTGAAACACTCATTTTTCAAACTGCTCTACCAGGGTGGAGGGTTAATCATTATTTTTCTTGATAGCTCAGCAGCGTGTTCTAGTCTCTCCTTTCCCAGCGCAGACACTTCCCTGACTCCAGCATTGCTCCCATCACCACTTAGCAATTGCAAAATCAATAATTCGACTACGTGCTTTTGGCTAAAATGACAGCAGCATAGCAAGAGGCTCTGGATGCAATTTAAACCCCAAATTCAGCATGGCCACTTACCAGCTGTAAGACAAAGAGAAAAAAAACGCTCCAAAGCACTGTGAATCAATCAAGTCTTTTTGCACCCAGACCGTCTCCCTGACCTCACGACCATAAAACACCGTTAAATCTAGCTAAGGCCACCCCTCAGGACATCCTGAACTGAAGAATCAGCCACTCAGCCGAGTGGGAAATAACTGAAAACGGATATTCCAGGGGTCGTGCTCGCTGCTCTTGGGTGAGATCCAGCTGTCCTTCCTGATGGAGACCTGATGGAGGGTACATTCAGGGAGACGAAACATGCAGGGGTGAGGGTGTGGGGGTCAGGGACAACTTACCGCCACGAAGAACATGGTGAAGAAGTAGACCATGGCTTCCATGTGGAAACGCCGCTTGGCCGCGATGCTGATGGTGGGGAGGAAGACCAAGGTGCTGATGGTGGGCAGAAGGAGCTTGGCTACCAGTGAACCCATGGGTGCCTCACGGGCTGGCAGCTCCTGGGGACAGAGTCTCTGTGAGCTGGAAGGGGCAGGGGAGAAAATAGCAGTGTCAAGTGTGTTTTAAAATTTAAATGCCCTGGGCGGCTGGGAGGGCTGTGGGCAGGGAACAGCTGCTGCCACCACCACAGCCGCCCCCTTCACTCCTGTCTCTCCCCAATAGTGAAATTCTTGACGCAGCCGGCGGCTCCTGGCAGCAGATGCTCTGTGCCCCTGTTGGTTGGGGAATGTCATCCTTGCATGCCTTGTGCTGGGTGTCAGACCCGGGTGCGTGGTGGGTGAGGACTGTGGGTTTTCTTGCTCCCCAAGGGGACAGCCCACCTCTACATCCTGCCCTGAAACCAAGCCTAGGTCAGTGCTGCTGGAGCAGCCTGGCAGGGAAAAACCATCCTCTGCTCCGTACTGGCACAAAGTAGGAGAGAACTGGTACGTGGCAGGTACCAGGGGTTTTTACAACAGCGGGGTGTATCCTGCAGCCTTTGCTGTGCCTGAGCAATACACACCAAGCTCCAGTTCTGCCTTGTGTTTCTTCACAAGGGCAGACTGGGAGTGGGTGGCCTTCCTCTAGCGGGGCATAGGCACTGTGAAACCTGTGAAACCTGTGAAACCTGTGCGGTGCAGCATCTAACACCCACTATACGTGCCTAGGGGTCCTCCGTGTGCTTGGGGGGAGGTGAGAGAAGTTTGTCAGCCATGCTGCCAGGCTGTGCAGCGTGGACACCTCCAGGAGATCTGTCTGAAATTCAGGAGCCGAGTGTCTCTGGAGTGGAGGAATTTGAGCAGATCACCGCGGGGCGCAGAAAAGCTGGAGGAAAGGAGACCAAAAGCCAAGCAGTGTTTGGGCTGCTAATCCACTCAGTGGCTTCTCTCTTTTATTATGACTTTTTATTATATCACCGCTGCTCCCCTCCTGGGTTAATATCTTTTCCTTGGAGCCTCTCAGGGATTCTCGGCATCTTTTTGGTACAGCTGTTCCCAGGACGCAGGGAGCAGGAA
>NW_010424025.1:5220-7454 GCF_000710305.1 Buceros rhinoceros silvestris | reverse complement strand
CCCGGAACGCAGTGAGCATGAATGCTACTCTGGAGCAACCGCCTTTGTGGCTGTGGGTTTGGGGGGAGGCTGCGAGCTGCGATATGAGCCACTGTCTATTTCTGAGGCCGATCAGAGGGGCTCGCCTGTCCCCAGGGAGGAGGTCCAGTGGAAAGGCAGGCATGCACAGAGGAAAAAATGCTCTTTAAACCACTCCAGCCAAGCTGGAATGGGCTCTGGGATGGGGAGTACTGGGATGTTGTGTGTGCGGTGAGAGTGGCATGAGAGCATTAAAGCACTGACCCGAGAGGGCTGTGCTGAGACCGTTCCTTGGACACAGCTGAGATGAGCTGTGGAGTGGTCCCGTTTTAGCTGATGTTACAGGAACCATCCACACTCCCATGGCGAATGGAAGGGCTCAACACTGCCCACACCATGTCTCCAGCTGCCCTCCTGCCTGGACAAGCCATAAACTTACCACAAATGCCTGCAAAATTGAATATCTACCAATAAACAGTGGAAAAACTCTGGTGTCCCTATTTACTGTGAAAATTAATCCCTCCAAGCCAGCACATAAATACCCTACTTCTCCCCAGGTGTCCAGCCCTGAGTGGGAAGTGGAGCCAAGTGCCAGCACGCCCCGAAATACCCTGTTCTTTTTCTGTGCCATATCCTCCGTCGTATCCATTATTCCATGTTATTCTTGCATGAGCTGCTTGGACTGAGGAAGGTCCTCAGGGCTGCTGCGTTTGTCTCTAGGAGAGTTTTGAGCAGGGTTGGGGTTAGCTGGTTGCCCATTCTGGATTCCTGGCTAAGCAAACCACGTCTGCCCTGCTTTTGTGGACACGTTGTTGGTGTCAGAGATGTGCAAACACACTCAAAACCTGTTGGTGAGGACAAACTTCCATGTCTGGGTGCCAAGCAGCCCCCCTCACCCTCTTAGGACCATTTGCAAGGACGTGGCAGTTGTGGGGCAAACCAGCATTTTTAAGGACAAGCAAGGAGAGTGGTTGTGCAACAAGTCAAAGGGCATTGGACGAAAAATCCAATCAAGTGGTTCTTAAATGCAACCCCCTCTCCCCAAAAGCCTTTGCCCAAAATCTAGCTGGAGCCTGCTGGAAAGGAAACCCCGTTGGCTGCTGGATGCAGCAAGTGCCAGCCACAGCAAATGCTCCCCCCGGCAGGGAAGTGTTGGAGCTCTCAGGAGCAGGAAAACATTCCACAGGTTGTAGAGTTTGGGGTTTTTTTCTCTCCCAGCTGCATACCCTGGGCTGGCGCTTGGTTTGCAGCCAGCGCTGTAGGCATAGAGGAAAAAAAACCACACCGGTTTGCACATGTGTTCCAGCTATTATTGAAAAAGAGACCCCAAAGTAAACTGCAAGGCAAGGGGCAGGCAGGTGGTGAGCTCCTGTCGGGAGCTGCTGCTTAAAAGGTCTTTGTTCAGGCTGCAAACAAACGGCAGTGCTAGACTTGGGCTTTGCAAACCTTCCTGGGAAGAAACCCAAATAACAAAGGGCCAGGACTTTGGTCCTTCTCTCCTCAACAGGTAGGAAATGTAGAAAGAGCAAATTTTAGCTCCTGCATTTAAGTACTTCTGGAAAGTGAATTTTAAACCTACATTCCACAGGGCTAATTCTGTGTGGAGCAGGAACGGTGACATTCACGGCTGCAAAGCAGTTCGCCAACGCCAAACCCAGGTTCTGGTATGCTGCCCTGGATCCTTCCAGGGTAACGTTAACCACGGCTTTCTATAGGCACTTGTACTCTTTGGACTCAGCCATCGCAGTGAAGGAGAGAGACACAGATAGTTTTGTTTTATTTTTAGTACGAGGGTGAGCGTTTGAGAGCGGTGTATATTGGAATAGAGCAGGAGGGCTCCGTGCCAGCTGAGAGCACCATGAGTACCTTCTCCTTGGGATAAGCATAGGATGATCCTTCATCCGCATGTGTCGTCGACTGTATCGGAACTGAGGCTGCTCAGTGTTCCCACTTGCCTCCAGGTTTGAAATAATGGTGATAACGATGCTGAACGGAGGGTCGAGGTTGCAGTTTCTCGATGGGCTGGCAGTCTGCCGTGCTGCGGTGGGTGGGTGTGAGCAGGAACAAATGGATGGCTGAGCTGGTTTGGTGCTTGATGCAAAGTGTGGTTTACTATTTTTGGTACTTCAGAGGCTGATTTTTCATCCAGACAACACTGATTCGTACACTCTGGGCTTAGGGATGGCGGTGAAAAGCTGGTCATTGCCTGGTTTACG
>NW_010424025.1:2089-5093 GCF_000710305.1 Buceros rhinoceros silvestris | reverse complement strand
GTGCAAGAGCTACAGCTCTGGAGCAGCACCGCCAGCCCCAAGGAGCCCTCAGCAATACGACAAGCATAGCACCATGCAGCTTGCAAAGATTTCTTGTCTTTTTACTGCTCTGCCTTAGGAATTTGATCAAGAAACCTCCTGGCGTGAAAGGGCCTGATGCAAGCATTGGAGCAACCCATGGGCACAAGCCCTTCCCTGCCCAGCTGGAGAAGGGACGGCCGTAGCATCATCACCTACTGCAGCCTGTGATCGGAGTCGTCGCCGGAGGTGCCGGGGTGGGTGGTGCTTTCTGGACAGCTGAAATGCACACACGGGCCCTGGCACCAGGGAACGGGAGCTCAGTAAACCCAGAGCCACCAGCTGTGCCTGAGCCCCTCGCGCGGCTGGTGCTGCAGACCCAGCGCTGATCGACTGCAGCTCTCGCCCGCTCCTGTCCCCAGCCCTGCCAAAGCACCTGCGTCCTTCCGGCTTTATTAGTGGAATGAATTGCCACTTAAAATATCCACTCTCCATAAGGCCTGGCCCCATTTTAGGCAGCTTTAGCTGAATACTTGCCCTTAAAAAATTTCCCTTTCCCAGCTCCCTGTTGAATAAACCTATTATACATATTGCTTGCAGGTATCTCTGTCGCTTTTTTCCTCAGGGTTTTTTTTCCACTCGTCCCTTCTCCTCCACCCAGTTCCAGCCCATTACAAATACGTCACCATTAATGGTGAGGACATCTCTTCTTGTCAGTGGGTTTCCATTGCCCGTACACTTTGGGGCATCCTGGAGGGTCTGTCCCGCAGCCAAATCTGGGGTGGCAATGCAGGGGTTTATTGCTTGTTTCATGGTGTTTAATGGGTATTTTTACAGTCATGACTCCTAGAGCTCAATGGCGATGTGAGGTTCTCAGCCCTTGCCCCGTCTGTCAAAAATGTCTTCTTTGGAAGAGAAAAGCTTGAAGTTATGAGGCTTCAAGGCTCAAAATCCAGAACAGAATGAAACCAGTCTTAGGGTTTCGGGGAATCTGACTCACGGGTTTTGAATGCCTGTGGTTGGCAGTGCTGCAGAGCTGACGTCCCTCAGCACGACGCTGGGCGACATCCATGCGAGACTCAGCCCGTCAAAAGAAAAGGCTTTGTACTTTTGTTTTTAAATCTTTGCATAGCTAAAATTTCAAACCGAGAGTGACTCGTCTGGAAGCTCCTCCAGTTCTTGCAGAGCTGCGGACTCTTGGGGGACAGGTAAAATTCAAGGAATCTGCAGACAAAAGGGAGGTTTTTAAAGCTGTGGAAACTCCATGGTCATGACAATACCTGGGGTCGCTTGCGGTTTCCCAACTGCCCAGAGATTTTTTTTAATCACACTCTGATAGCGAGGGCAGTCTGGTGGCTTTGGCTTGTTCAGTTTGTCTCAGTGTTCAGCAAATCTCCACGGTTGAAACCCTCAGGCTAACATGATATAAATCATTGCTATCCACATCACATGGAGGCACGCAGAGATGAAGTGCCTTGCCCAACACTGCCGTAGGTCACTCTGCAAGGGACCAGGACTGTCTCTAAAGGACACTTTTTTTGGTCTCCTCTTGCTTGTTTTAGTTACCCAGTGGTAGGCCACAGCCACAGATCTCGAGAAGAAAGTAGGGCTGGCTGCCAGGGCCTTTTGGGGGGAACTTTGCCACATTCTGGTCCCCCTGGCAATGTCCCGGCCATGCAGGGACCTCACCCACTCTGTGGGTGTAACAATGCCTGGAGCTGTGCAGAAGTGTTGAACAAATGGGTCAGTTCTGTAGGCAGTCTTAAAAAAGAAGAACATCAGTTAGTTGTCTCGCCCCTGAGCAAAGGCGAAGCTGCTGGGGGGTCCGGGGCCAACAGACTCCAGACCACGCTCCTGCTCCTCCTCCAGTCTGGCTCTCTTGGACGTGAGTATGCGGGGCTGGTTATGAGAAAGCCATCCCGCCTGCTGCCTTGGCATGAGGGCTGCGCCAGAAAAGGTCTAATTTTGCTGAGAAAGCAGTGCTGGAATGCTGCAGCCTATAGCCGGGCTTTGGCTACCAAGAGCAGGTCCTGTGGTACATGGTTCAGGTAGGACCTGCTCTAGGGACGTGTTTGGGTCTCGGTGGCACTGTGTGTCAGCTCCAGTGGGTTCAAGGGCTGATGCTTGGGTCAGGATGGGAAGGTGTCCCGTGATGGGAAGCACAGCGAGATGGTCAATGTCTTGTGCCTGGATCAGAGCTTACCATGGATCTCTGCTCCAGGTCGAGGATGGAGGTCCCTCTACCACAGCACAGACTGCCCCAGCAAAGGGATCCCCCCAACCCCTCCCTAGGTGAGGGAGGGCCTGATCCTGCAAAAGGCAGAGTGCCTCCACTCAGCCGAGCAGCCCCAGCTCCCACTGAGCAGCGATGGTGCCCAGCCCAGTGCTCTGCTGAACTCATTTCAGCCAAGGAAACTCCTTTCCTCTGCAGGCACTTCTCCGGCCAAACCAGCAGCCGGTTGCCGGCAACTCTTCCCCAGCTGGAGGAGGTTATTTTGGAGTGTCTGTCACTGCTTCTATTTGCACTCTGAATTAGGCACGGCACCGGTTTGGGATGGAAAGCCTGGCAGCTCCCTGCCAGGCGGCTGCTGCGATTCCCTTCAGGGGGCCACTGGGGTAAGAAATAGCCCACCTTGTGTGGTGAGGTACGTGAATGCCGGGCTGTCTGGATGAAATGCAGGGTGCAGGGAGCAGTCCTGGCTCAGGGACCCTCTCCCAAATCCTAAATTTCCCTGGGAAAGTCCAGTACGAGCCCTTAGCGACCGTCCCTGGGTGGGAAAGCCTCTCGCTATCCATGCAGGTGCATCTTGTCTCAATTTACTGCAAGCCCAAAAGCAGTAAATAACATCTGCAAATCATTTCTAACGCTTATGCCAAAAAATGGGAGATAAAAAACGCTGTTGTCTGAGCCTGGTCCTCCGTGATTAATGCCGTACCTGCCGGCAGCCTCAGCCGCAGAACCCGCAACACCAGGATTCGGGGGGCA
>NW_010424025.1:1804-2025 GCF_000710305.1 Buceros rhinoceros silvestris | reverse complement strand
TAATGCCGTCCCCTGCCGCCAGCCTCAGCGCCAGCACCCGCAACACCAGGATTCGGGGGGCAGCGCTGGCTCCAGGGGTTATGGGGAGACGGGAGCTGGGGCTGGTCCAGCCCCGTGTTGGAACTGTGGGGTTTGGCTGATGCGAAGCTGGACGGAGGCTCGTGTTTCGGCGCGGCTCTCCGGTGCGTTTTGTTTTCAGGGCTGTTTTCGCTCCCATCGAG
>NW_010424025.1:0-1632 GCF_000710305.1 Buceros rhinoceros silvestris | reverse complement strand
TTCATGAGGACGGGCCGGGGCTGCGTAAGCCGCACTGCTGCAGCCAGGGATAACACTGCGTGATTTATGGGAGCAATCGGTTGCTGCTAGGAGCTGGTTAGGAATTTTCCGATGAAACGGGGATTGCGTCAGAAACCGCTGAGTCATCTCAACTGTTTCATAAAAAAAAAAATCTTTTGGCTTCGATGAACTTTTGGTGAAGCTCAGAGACCTAATGCATCTTGCCTGATGCTGGCTCTCCTGGCACTTGCCTTGGGGACAGCCTTCCATGACCATCCTGCTTTCCTCCCCCTGGTGCTCCCCAACCCTGGGGCATCTCTGCAGCAAGATGGGGTGCAGGGAGACCTGGCCATGGGGTTTCCTGGGGTGCAACCTTTCACCAAACCTGGGGGCCAGTGGGAGCTCTGGGGGGACTCTGGGTTCGCACGGGCCCAGGCTGCTCTGGCGCTTGCAATGTGAAATATTTTGATGCTTTTAAAACCTCTTGTGTTCAGACTTTTCCCTCCCAGTTGTTCCAAAACGGAAAGGGTTTTCTCCTGCATGTCTCGGGCTGGGATATTTTGAAATGCAGAAATTGGGTGAACTCAAGTGCTAAATTTTCCCAGTGTCCTGGTCACAGCCAGCCGATGGAAAATTGAAAGTTGCAAATCAGCCTAGCTGGGTAAATTAAAACAGGCTGGCAGACATGTAGCCAAACAGAAAAGGAGACTTCATTTCCCATGTAGATTTTTTGGGATGGATTCTCTGCTCAGCTTCGCGCAGCCATCCCGGGGAGGACTGGGTTCAAATTAACACCATCACGGACAAGCAACGATTCCACCAGGGTGTTGGGACCTGGGCTGGGGTCTGTGCCCCAAGGCCCTGCAGACAGGAGCTCCTGGCCTATGGCAGAAGGTGCTGGGGCTGAACATTGCCACCAAGGGCCAGGAGCAGCCGGTGGTGATAACTGCAGGGAGCACGTTGGGTGCAGAGCCAGTGCTGCCATGTGACGCTCCACTGGGAGCACTGGTTTTACCCCCTCTGGAGCAGGTCTAGAGGGGAAGGAGAACAGGGTTGAGCTGAAGCATCTCTGGTGTGATGAAGGTAATCATTCAGGTGGCTGTTCAGAGCTGCTGGGATGCTCAGTGGGGATGCGCTAAGGAACGTGTAGGAGTGTGCATCACCACGTAGGTGAGGTGTCTGTCAGCCACCAGTAATGAGCGCAGAGAGCAGACCACGTACATCCTGTGTAGGTTATACACACTGTGTAACTGTCCCCTTTTTTATGTCGTGGGCTTTTCTCTCTGCCACACACACACGGATCAGATACAATACGCACAAGGCTGGCTGTTCTTCTCCAAAATGGCTCTTCGTGTGCACCAGGACCATTTTCTGACCACCGCTGCTCACCCGCGTGATGCAAAACTGTTTCAAGCAGCACCTCTGATGCCGACGCTTACCAAATGACACCACAGAATCACGGGAATTTGGTTTCCTTTTCCGTAGAAAGTGCCGTTAAATCCCTGCATCTCGCCAGCCCCCTCCCCTGCACTCCCAGAGCCAGGATGCGGCCAGGATGCTCGCGGAGGTAGCGGGAGTGTTTTGGCCACCTCGCTCCGCCCCGGCGATGCGGGGTGTGTTGGGGGGGGATGT
>NW_010424024.1:95960-97156 GCF_000710305.1 Buceros rhinoceros silvestris | reverse complement strand
CCGCCGCTTGCGGCCCCGACACGGATGTTATCCGCTTGTCACGGGAAACCAACAGGGTCAAACCCCAAGACTCAGATTCTGCGAACGTAGCTAATTTATGAAAAGGCTCGGCGCGGTTATTGTAACACCTTGACTACTCGCCTGCCAGCCCTGTTTACTGGAGCTGTTCTGCTACAAGCTATTTTTGTCCGTATTTTGTCAGCCTTCGCGGTACTTCTTTAGGTTTCTCTCAAGCCATTCTTGACCAGTGCAGGATGTGTCCTTCAGCTGAGATTTGGAGGTGCCTGCCTGTGACGTTCCCCGTTGTTCCCTTGGTCCCACAAACAGGCTGAGCATAAACATGGCCACAACAGGGAGAAAAGCACAATGCCGTGTGGTGGGACTTGGATACCTGCCTTCCTCAGGGGTCATTTGAAAATCCCTGCCAAAATCTTGTGTTTCCTTTAGATTTCTTTGCTTAAAGGTGTGGGAGTTTTCCGCTCCGAAGAGGTTGCTGGAAAGCAAATCAGTGCTGTCGTTAGGGTTGACATATTTAATTTCCACTCCTAACAGTTCCATTTGTTTTTTCTGTTAGCATTTAACTGCTGTGACACAAACCCACTCCATGTGAGCTGTCCAAGTCTGTCTGCTCTGCTTGGTGGAAAACAAAACTGCCCTCCTTATCTCACCAGTGTCTGTGGGAAGGAAGACTGAAGGTACAGCAACTTTGGAAAACAAACACAGGACACTTGAGGGCGGGACAGCTCCAAAACGCAAACCAAAAGCAGATTCGTAAGCTGCAATCCAGAAACCTTGAGTTTCTTTAAGAAGTGTTCTGAGACTTGCGGCTCTTTAAAAGTACAGTAAAATAAACAGTGGGTCAAACAGAGAAAAACTATGCAACTTTATTTGAGGGGGCTCCAAAGTGAAACAAAGCCAATGTCTTTTGGCACCTTGTCTCGCCCCACACAGTGGATGACGAGGGAGGTGAATCTTTGTGATCCCCTGATAGGAGTTACCCACTGAGCAGCCAGTCTCTGCTCAGCAGAACCACAGAGTTGGCAGAGTCACGACAATGACTCACAGGAACGATACAAAACAACTTTATTTAGATGAATGGGCTGAATAAGACTGGCCAAACCCAGTGTGGGTATCGGATAAAGTATTTAGGCAATATCAAATGATTTCACTTGCACGAACTAGAACCCTGGTGTAGG
>NW_010424024.1:71900-95768 GCF_000710305.1 Buceros rhinoceros silvestris | reverse complement strand
GAAGCAGAGAAGATAGTGGAAGAAAGAAAAGGAAGGAAGAGGGAAAATGAGAGGATTGCGAAAGCCTCAGCACCCTCGGAACGGTCTCCAGCGATGCTTGTCCTTGCCCAGCAGGGTCCGCTGTCACTCTCGGGTTCCTCTGGCAGTGGGGTCACACGTACACGACCCCAGACATGCTGGGGAATCCCTCTTTATAGTGCTCTGTTCCTCAGCCGAGCATGCGCAGTTGCTCCTTCTGGACGACTCCAAAAAAGGGTCTGGGGTCCCAGGACATGCGCAGTTGAATGAGGCTGGGGTGTCCGGTGGGTTTTGCCCCCTCCACTGCCATGACTGCAAAGTGACCCCTGATGCCAGCACGCACATGGTGACAACCCTCCAAACTTGGGAGAGGGGATTCACCTGGCCATAGGTTCTACCTGGGGTCCTCTGAGGCAGGGGAACTGGCACCTCCAAGGTGGGGAGTTGTCATGGGGGCAGGGGCTGCTCCCTGTAGCCAGGCAGTCCAAGTTCAACATAACAAAGCAACACGTGTCTGAAAACAATTGAGTAAGGCATCACACCTAACACCAGTCCCTCGCACATCCTCACCTCTAGGATAATGACCAGCTGTGGATATTCATTCTATGATGCTCCTCTCTAAAGCAGTCTGGATAACCCTGAAGTCTGGGCTAAATTTGAATTTATGTAATTCTATGCTGCTTGTTATGTTCCCTTCCATTTTCATTTATGAAAAGTATTTGGTATTGTTTTCTCTAAGCTGTTACTTAAACTGCCATCTAATGTGAAATGGTTGCTCTGTTTCACAGCACAGGTAGTCTCCTGTGAGAGGTGTTTAATGGAAGCAGAAGTCATTATATTAGTTTGTTAGTAGCATGATAAATCAAGCCCCTCTGTCCTAACAGTGAGGTGTGACAGAGATAGCAGCAAACCTAGGGTTAACGTTGCTAAGCGCTGTCTATTCTAGTTTTCAGTTGTTCAAAACTGCCAGTCTGAGCTGAAATTTTCTCTGTTGGGTGTCTGCTTCCAGCTGTTTTATTTTAGATTGTTTTGGTTTGTATTATGATTTGTTTGCTTTGTTTTTGGAAAGTTCCATTTGTAACAATGGAGCCAACTACGAGGATGAATTTAGGGAAGAATACACAGTTTTGTCCATTATAAACATAACCATTCTTTTGAACAGCCTCTAGCATCTCTCTGGTTTGGCAAAACAGCTTTCAAATTTGGCAAGTAAATTGCTTTTGTTTCAGGGATATATTTTGCCATTTTTGTGAAAATGTGACCTGAAGAGAGAAAAGGTTAAAAATGTTGAGTGGATGCTTCTTAAAATTGTACAGTCCAGCCCCCAGAAAGTTCCACCCGTGTTGATCATGTGTGACCTTTTGTGACCTACATGCCCATCTGAATGTATGAATTCTCTCCAGAGAAAGGCTGAGCTTGTGCCTTCCTTTACTAATGTTCTGTATGAAACATGAAGCCTCTAAGGGACAGACCCTTGATCATTTTTGCTCAGGCTACCTGTTGTTAGACAGGGTGTTGGCAGGATGAACCACATAAAAGACCTGCCTCCTGCTGTCAGCTGTTTGTGGTTTTTCTTGGTCTTCCGTATTAACACTAAGGGCTGCTCCTAGTTGTAAGCTCCAAGTAAGGTGTAATGGTAACTGCTGGCCCAGAACATAACGTGATGCTAGAAGGGATTTGTAGAATGGAAGAGTACCTCTGAAATAGAGACAGAAGGTCCAGACTAAGGGGAAAAGGAGCGGCTAAGAACCCTTGAGACAGCTGTAAGTCTGGAAGACTTTTATGCAAAAGATTGTTCTCTTCATCGGGGGGACCATGGAAAAGGAAGAGGAGTGCAATACAAGTTTTAAAATGCGGATTCAGAGGCTTCAGGTTTAATAAAGTGTACTTAAATGAGGAAGAAGTCTGTTATGTTCGGGCACAAAAAGGTGACCTTAGAAATAAATTCTGTAATTCTTTCACACATGCACACTCATCTGTATATAAGTAGTGAGGTGGACAGTGGTGGTAAAGTAATAGGAGGTTGTTTTAAGGGCTGAGGAGACTGGTCTACAGCCTCATTGGGCTGCTTTTATGGGTCTTTACTCTTCAGTCCTGAGGTGTCGCTTCCTTGAAAATTTAGTGTGAAAGTTTAGATCCAGAATCATCCCTGGCCAGTCAATCAAAATGTAAAAAGCAGAGTTAATACTCTTTGTAATAACCACGGAGTAATCTGACAGAACACAAACGTTAATAAACAGCCACGCAAACTAAGGCCTTTTCTATGAAGTAAACATAGACTAAAGCCTCCAAAGGAAAAAAGAGATGGGTTCTTGGGCTGTTATTTCACAGGAGATGGTGCTCAAATTTAACTCTCACTGCTGCCAAAAGGCCTCTTCGTTTCCAATTCTGCTTTCCAGTACATTATTTTGTGCAATAATGGATAAGATTTGCTCCTTCTATTCCAGTTCTTGATGGCTGAGTCAACTCAGTAGCCCAGCAGAAACATAACCAGGCAGAAAAATGCATAGCTTTCTGCCGAATTAGTTTTGTTTCAGTTAAAGTCAGGCAAGCCTATAACAAGCATCAGGGCACAAAGGAAGAGCTGTGACTGCATGACTGGGTGGGAGCCTGGGGAGATCCTCTGCAGGCGTTAGCAAGAAAGAGTGAGATAAGCTGAAGGTGTGAATTTCTTCTGAGTTCACAGGGAACTTTGTCTGTGAGAAAGCATTATGGTATGGCACCTACTGAAATTCTTTGTAAATTCAGTGAAATACAGCTGAGAGTTATGACTGGTCAGTGGTTTCTCCGGAATCTTCCCAGATGCTGAATCCAACAAACTAGTGTTTCTGGAAACTACTCAATACTGAAATAAGAAACCTACCTGTGGGCCCTAGTAGCTGGCAATATCCATGATTTTTGTGTGAGGTATCTAGTGAAATTAGGTTCTAGCTATATTTAATATTGCAGAGATTAATGGGACCAAAATGCAAGAATGCAGGTGATTGTGATATGCAGTGATTTGGGAGAGCACATGTGAAACTGTTTCTGCCCACCAGGCATGATCAAAACGGATGTTGAGAGAGAGTGATTAAACTGCTTTGGGTTCTGATCACAGTAACGATTTGGCTTTCTTAGCTGAGTTCTAAAGACTCCATCTCCTGAAGAAATGCCATTTTTTCTCTTCAGTATCTCAGGAATCCTTGGTCTAAATAAATCCAGACTAGCGCTACTAGCTTCCAAGATACAGCAGATTTCCCATCTTTCTTGATAAGAAAATGGATTTTAAAGTGGTTCAGGAAGCCAGGGTGAAACCCTGAGGGATTTCAGAGACATTTGAAGTGGCTTGTTTGTCATTGTGTGATGTTTTCAGCTGATTGAAAACAACTCATGAAGATGGAAGTTTCTTGGCACAGAGGAAGGATTTGTGTGTGTGTGTCTATTTTCAGACCCTTTGACTAATATTTGTTGTCCTATGATA
Organism: Buceros rhinoceros silvestris; assembly: GCF_000710305.1. Lineage (NCBI taxonomy): Eukaryota > Metazoa > Chordata > Aves > Bucerotiformes > Bucerotidae > Buceros > Buceros rhinoceros. The sequence goes on along the minus strand of NW_010424024.1, from coordinate 92,290 downwards.
GACATCAGATCTCTGATACTTCTCACCACATCTGCTTGGTACAGAGGGGTCTGTTTGCAGCTGCACACACTGAGACATGAGTTTTCCAGACAACAGCTCACTCAAGGACAGAGACACAAGGATCCCTGGCCCTCTCCAAGTTCTAGCAGCTACACTGAGACATGCCTAAAACCTGCGTATGCCTCAAGAAAGCTTCCTGGGCTGAAACATGGTTTGAAGCTGGGAAGGTTTTAGGATGAAAGACATATATGCACGCCCTGTACTTTACTGTTTCCTAGGCATGAGTTCATTCCTAGTGTTCGTGCTGTTTCTTCCCTCCTGTGGCTGTTGACTGAGCCAGGAGCATGAGCTGGCTGGACCTTTGTTCAGATCCAGTATGGGCAAGCTTATGGAGAGGAGTGTCTGAATCATAAGCATGCTCTGGATCATTTTCACACCAAAAAAGAAAGGGAAGTAAAATGCAACATCCCTCCCAGAGGAAGAGGTCTGTGAGATCCTAGCTTTTATGGCGCGCACAGAGTGGCTCAAGCTGTGATTTTGCAATAACTTACTTCAGTTCTGGCTTCCCCATTCTCAGTCCTTCCCTTGAACCACCTCTGGCATTCAGCCAGAGGCTCTGTGCCAAGCCATGATGATAAACCATCAGAAAATTTAGCTCACTGTTGACATTTCTGTTCTGGAACTGCATTCTTGGAGAGCTGATCCTTGCTAACGTACTGAAGAGGGGAGTGAAAGGCGAAAGGACAAATGCTCAAACCCACATGCCACACTCTCAGGGGGCAAATAGAAGGGAGTGAGGCTATCCACAGCATGAGCTTCAGTTTGGAGAGAGTGGATATGATCAGGATTTATAAAATCAAAGTAGTTGGTAGAGTGAATGCAGATTGTTTTCCAAATCCTGCAGTGCTGGAACTAGGGGGCAGTCATTGAGGAGAGAGGAATGGTTTAGAAAAGATAAAAAGGAATACTTTTTATGTAGCAGGTATAGTGAACTTGTGGAATTTGCTTCCAGCAGAAGTTTTGGAAGCAGACAGGTCAGCTTCCAGCAGACTGGAGAGGAAATGATAACCAATTAAATGGACTACAGGTCCAAAGGAATGAGTAGGGATGTGCTCCCTGACATCCCTGCTACAATGATTGTGGGTGCTGGAGGAGAGCAAGGGAAATGTATATGCTCAGCTTGCACGTTCTCTTTAAATATCATCTCCTGTTATTGGAGAAACAACACTGGGGATAGCTGGATGTTGATCTGACCCACCAGGGCATCTCCTGTGTTTTTGCGTCCACAGGTACATGAAGACTCTTCCTGTTGGTAGGAGTTTGTATCTTATTTTTTGAAGATAATGTCTCAGGGTTCTCAGTGAAACCTGGTGATTAGATCACTAACACTGCATTGTACCCTGTTGAGGAAACATGCAGTTTTAGGAAAATCCACACCCTGTTAGCACTTTGAAAGGGACTCACAGACTAAAGTGTAGCCATCTTGATGTTGCACTTTTCACCTGGGATCCTTCTGCTCTGGCTGCACAGAACTTGATAAATACTGGTGTCCTAGGAAAGATTTTGTAAGCTGTAACAGAATTTTCCCCTAGGATATTGGTGTATTTTGGATATACTATTTGAGAGTCTTCTGCTGGAAAATATCTAGTGCAGCTGAAGAGGAGAGAGTGCCAGATTAGACAGATTGCTAGGCATGAATCCCAACCCTTTTTTGTATGAATATTCTTTCTGCCTTTAGCTAATCACAATAACATCAGGAGTATTGCTTACACAAGTACTACTGAGAAAAAGTGGTGAACAGGTCTGGGCCCTCAAAGCAGCATTATTCTTCCAGGATTTGCCCAGTGAGATTCTGACCTTGTTTCCTCTTCAGAGCTCATTAGATTTGGGACATCCAATAAGGAGGACCACCCACTACTCAGCAGTCTCCAGTAATGATTACCAACCCATCTTTTAGACTTATCAGAAGTAACAGTTTTAACAGTTCAGACATTGTTTTCCTTCCCCTTCCAAAGCTCATCCCACACTTAGATACCCAAGGGTATATTAGGCAGGACTATATTTCAGGCTTGGTTGATTATGGAGCCAGATCTTTGGTCCCTGCTGAGGGTTATTTCACTGCTCCTCCAGTGCAGATGAGCCAGAAACCTTCCACAACTGCGTGATAAAGGAGCCCCTGGTGGGTGTAAGACTGGTATCTTATGTGGTGGTCATCAGGCAGCGTGGGCTAGGATACGTCTCCTGCCAACGCAGTCTGGAGGACTGCAGCTCAGTGAGACCTCAGGGATCTTGAGTAACAACAGCACTGACCTGATTTGAACAAAGGGAAAAAAGCTATCTTAATTTTTTGTAGCTTTGTAGCTTGTAATATGAAGGAGTACCACTGGGTGGTACAAAGGGAGGATTATAAACGTCAAATGATAGAAAGTGTTTACATATCTTCTTTTACATGTAATTAATCAAGCTTGGAAATAACTGAGTAATTTTTATTTGTACTCCTGAAAGGTGAAGTCAAGTTAAAGCACTTACATAAATCAGTCCCAAAACAAGTGAAAAAATGAGAAAAATAACCTCTGCAACCTAAACTCCCGATTTCAAGACAAATGTGTATGGAGGAAAAAGTATTCCATGGAAAAATACCATATTCTTGCCATCTTTCTGACCACAGAGTTACACTCATTATGGTAAAGCTATAATTACAGTATTGTGAATACAATGCCACAGACAATGGCCTGTCAGTGTTTTTCCACTCGTGAGGTTTGCAATTTTGTGAAATACAATTATCTTTGGCTAGGTTATCCAGCTGCAATCTCAGCTCAGAAATAGATTTTTTTTTCGTTTCCTTTACCAAATTGTTCAAAGTTGTTTGGAAAGAGCCTTCCTGATTGATTGCCTGCTGATGCCCTATCTGTACCATGAGGATGTGTAGAGAGTTTGCTGTCACTGGTAGTGCATCAATGCTGGCCAATATTCAGGGCTGTGGGGCTATTGCAAAGTCCACACTGCCTACATTTGTATCAGTGTGGTCTGGGAAAGTCCAGACAGCAGGGTTATAGCAAATAAATTAGCACGGGCTAGCATATCCAGGCATGCACAGCAAAACATGCTTCAGGGAATACTAGAGTATGTTATTACAGCTATAGAAGGAGGGAGAACTGGCCAGGCCAATTAAATGGGTAAAATTGAAAAGACTCATCTGTATTACAGAAAAGGGAAATTCTGAGTTGATGTTACAAAAAAACCCCCACCACCCCAAACCTACAGGATTAGTGAAACTCTGCAAAATGCAAAAAACACTTGTACAGTTATGATTGTGGTGGTTTAGTGGGGCTTAGATAAGGCTCTTCTCTGTCAGATTGTAGCAACTGAGATCCAAATCCAACCCAGTTTGTTCTTTTCACAGACAACTCAAAGGGAAAATGTGGTGCAAGCAGTGAGTATTGATCCCCACATTGAAGAACTGCAGCATGTTTAATTACGAATGCTAGCCATGTAACATCTGCATATAGATTCCTGGGAAATAGGGCTGAAATAACCGCACATGTAATGTGTTACCTCAAAATAATTATTTTGAGAGAAATAGTGCAAGCACTTAAGGGATCTCACCTGCATTTAGATGTGATTCAGTGAACATGAATTTATTCAGTGTCAATGCTCTGGAAGAAAACATAATATCTTTGTGCTACAGACATCTCTGTTGCTTCAAAATCTTGTTAGACTTTTCAGGGAAAAACTGCTGAGTTCACATAGTTTCAAATAAATACAGATCAAAGCGGTTTATTGACAGTATGCGATTAACCAGCAATCAGTGAACTATGCTTACAAGATCAGTAATATGGTAGACAAACCATACTAGAAATTTCTAAACAGTCTCTTATAACTAATCCCAAAGCTTTCTTAGTGTACACGTACGCACACACAGAGAAACACATGGACACGCACACAGACAAAGTTGTACGCACCCCCTCACTGGTGTGCAGTATGTGTTCCAAAACCAGCCCCCTTCCCAAAGTTTGCAGTGTTCACACATGCCTCCTGCAGGAGATGTGGATCCTCTAGCTCATACGCAGACCCCTGCAACTCCCTGCAAGTCATTGGGTGAACCACACACCCTTGAGAAAGCTGTTTCCAAGGTCTCTCCCTCCTGTTAACAGTGGTCACATGTCTCTTATTTTCAGTCTGACTCCTGCTTTGTGTCCAGTCTCTGTTTATCTCGCTGATGGTCATCTTCTGTAACATGATCAGTTGGGGCAAATGCTGACCGGGCAGTTTGGTGTGTTTGACACACAGACACAGACACATTCACGCTTTAGACGTCATTCACGCATCTGAACGTCACCTGTGAAGATAATATGTGCTATTTGTCAAGGGAGTGGCTGTGCATCCCCACCAGGTCCACAGTAAGAGGGAGCCATCCTTGGGAGGCACGTGGGCCACAGGAACAGGGAGAGCAAAGGGCACGGCCAAGCAGCTGCCTGCAGCCGCGTGGCTGACGCTGCTCAAACCAGGGGGAGTTGTGATCTTCTGGATGCGTCCCACACAGGTGAAGGCAACGGTAAGCAGGCAAACAAACCTATCGGCAGACACTTCAGGCTCCAAAGTAAAAAAAATAAAATTAATGGTTGCTTTACTAAATGTCTTTTGAACACCTATTATGATTCTCAATAAAGTGATCATAAATGGGTCGGAAGCAGCAAATTGGATTGTTGGAAAAACTGTGCAGATAGGCCATCTGGGCCTGGTGCTTTACTGCATGGTGAGGAATTTACATTTCACACTCCCACAGTTTACATTTTCTGAGGTGATAAAGACGTTTGGATCATCTTATTTTTTGGATGTTTTACATAAAATAAAGAGCCGTGATTGAAACTGGACCCGGAGTCAGGAAATAACAAGACTGTGTACAGTGCGGTAACAAATGCCACGTGTTACATGATTAATGTAGTATAAATGCCAGTTATGGATTTGGTTTGTCAGCAGTTGGCTCGGGTTGTGTGATTACTGGCCGATAGTTTAACCGATGATTTGATCTATAACAGAATCCTCAACTTCTGGGAATGGAAGAGAGTTGCATTGACAATTTAATGCCTTAAGTGTACGCAGAGCGGTTAGCTTCTAGAACAGATAAGTTCTGGGGTCTTAATGTAACTGATGGATAGCCTTTTTCCTCAATACAACGTGATTATGGTGGTAAATCGGGGCGGAGGGCTAGAGCTATGTGACTGCTATTGTTTCAATATGTCTTCAGGTGTTTCTGAATTGCAGATAGATGTGCACGGAAAACTGGGTCTGACTGTAAATACAGCTGCAAAGTGCGGCACCGCTCTCGCCTCTGAGTGAATCTCTAATTGCTGTTCTTGGCACATCAGCTCAGGGCCATAGGGAAGGGCCATCTGTCAGAGGTAATTGAAAATGGAAGCACTGACCATCTGTGGGCATTTAAGGTCTCCTGACGTTTTTAACAAGCTGAAGGATAACCCGGTGTTGTAATTTATGGTGTGTCTACCTATTATCCTCTACATTTTTAAAGGGAATACAGTATTCTTTGTCTTCTGTCTTTCATTTCTGTGGCTTATCTCTTTATGTCACAAACTTATTTCCCCTCATCTCCACGGTTCACTGTTGACTGAAATCACCCCTGTAAATCTTCGTAAGTTTGAGATTTTTTTCAAAATGTGTGCTGTGTAAATTACAGATCACTGTTACTGCTGGACCTAAAATGCAAGCAGAAGCTTTCCTTAAAGCCTTAGGATTTTGAGTGGGCTAAAATGGAATTCAGATCTAGTTTTTGCTAGATTTTTTGTGTAAATCATATGGAAAATGCAAATGCCAGCTCTATTCCAGAGAAAAAATGTAGATAAGACTATGTAGATAGATACATGTAGATAGATTTGTAAAGGTACTGTGCCTGCAGACTTCCTGTATGTGCACAGCTATAGCTGGGTAAAGTAAATAATAGTGTAATCTAGTTGTAGGATCAAACTCTCAATTCTAGTAAGAAATTAAGAAAGATTTTTAACAATTGCTTTACATATCTAAGAGCTGAATTTTACATATACATTTCTATTTAAACATTTATTGGGTGCGTCAGTGTGAAGGAGACTGGCTTTGTCACATGGATGAGCACGCGCGCACACACACACACACACACACACACACACACACACACACACACACACACACACACACACACATAGAGTAAGTTTGGCTTCTTACAGAAAAAAAAAGTTGTTTGAATATTTTTGTTAATTATCTTTGTAATCCAGGTATTTTGTTACGGTACATGTGCTGTATTCACATGGAGAGAAAGGAAAGATACAGAGAATTATTAATAAAAATGAAGTGCCAGCAGGATCTAAAGTACACTGTTTTGAAATCCAAAACCAGAGCTTTATTATCCAAGCTAAGCAAATTTTCTGAACGTATTCAAGGTGTTGTTATGATAAGTGTAGGAACCCTGTGAAGTTGCTTGGAGCTATTTGAAGCCGAAATTAAAAAGTAAAGCACATTTACATTTCAGCGGATGGTTGGCAGAAATCAGAAGAGAGTCCATTTTCCTGAGCAAGATCTGTGTGCTTACAGACTCCAGAGAGGTAAGACTAATGGCTTGTTTGCTGTGCAGCCTTGTTCTCTTTATAGGCAAACACCACATCTGCCTTAGGTAATGGGGAGGTGAGTAAGGGATGTGATAGGAGCACAGAGTAGCTGAGTATGAAAGCTATGCACTCATGTCCCAGGGAGGCAGGGTGGGAAATGTGCAAGGGTATTCCACCCTTTCTGCACAGCATCCTCCTCTCCCATTTTCTTTTAATGCAGAAGCACCAGAAGAGTAGAGGATATGGTAGCTGCTGAGTAGAGAAAATGGAGACTGCCTGTAGCATGCTCAGTCCCGGCACCTTAGAGTAACAGTGGTTTTGGCAGTCGTGGGTCCTGCAGCACGCTGGGGCTGTGATGCGCTGCACACCTGTGTGAACCATTGTCTTTTGGTCCAGGAGAGCTGTGACCATCTGTCTCTTTTTCAGAGCTGGAAGCTGGCAGCTGGCTGTAGTGCTGGGAGGAAGGTGACTTTCATAGAATCATAAACTGGTTTGGGTTGGAAGGGACCTTAAAGTTCGCCTAGTTCCAAGCCCCCTCCCATGGGCAGGGACACCTTCCACTAGACCAGGTTGCTCAAAGCCCCATCCAACCCGAGCTGGAACACTTCAAGGGATGAGGCATACACAGCTTTTCTAGGCATCCTGGTTCAGTGCCTCACCACCCTCATAGTGAAAAATTTTATATCTAATCTAAATCTACCCCCTTTCAGTTTAAAGCCATTAGCCCTTGTCTGTCACTACATGCCCTGGTAAAAAAGTCCCTCTCCGTCTTTCCTGTAGGCCCCCTTCAGACACTGGAAGGTTGCTATAAGGTCTCTCCAGGGTCTTCTCTTCTTCAGGCTGAACAACCCCGGCCTTTCTTCGTAAGAAATGTGCTCCAGGTCTCTGATCATCTTTCTGGACCTCCTCTGGACTTGCTTCAAGAGGTCCACGTCCTTATGTTGAGGGCCCCAGAGCTGGACACCGTACTCCAGGTGGAGTCTCACAAGGGCGGATTAGGGAGACAGATTCACCTCCCTTGACCTGCTGGTCACACGTCTTTTGATGCAGCCCATGATACAGTTGGCTTTCTGGGCTGCAAGCGCACATAGCCAGCTGATGTCCAGCTTTTCTTCCACTGATACTCCCATGTCCTTCTCCGCAAGACTGCTCTCAATCCACCCATCTCCCAGCTTGGGATTGCCCCAGCCTGTGTGTAGAACCTTGACTTGGTCTTGTTGAACATCATGAGGTTCACACAGGCCCACCTCTTAAACCTGTCTAAGTCCCTCTGGATGGTATCCCATCCCTCCAGTGTGTCGATCTCACCACACAGCTTGGTGTTACTGGGAAAATTCCTGAGGGTGTACTTGATCCCACTGTCGATGTTGCCATCAAAGACATTAAACAGCACTGATCGACATACTGACCCCTGAGAAAAGCCACTTGTCACTCAAACATCAAGCCATTGACCGTGACAGCTAATTCCTTATCCACTGAGTGGTCCATCTGTCAAATCCATGTCACCCCCCTCTTCCTGCCACCCCAAAAGCCTGCCTCTAAAGGCCTGAAATGACCTGCCATAGAACCTCTGTGAAAGACTTTTTCTTAGGATGGAAGTGTTCTTCAAGATACCACCACCAGAGAATTTAGTCCAACTGGTTTTGCTTTCCAACAACAACAACAAAAAATCTATCTGAATTTTAGTGATACTTCTCCTCCCTAAGGAGCCTTTTAGGGTAGAAATGACTGCATTCATCCTGTGTTAGAATAATTAGTCTGACACCAACTAGGTATCAAACTCATCACTAAGGTATCTGAGCAATTCTTGGGTACAATATGGCCTCACAGAAGCTACCATTGTCTGTCACACTCCTCCTGCGGACCACTGCATCCAAGGGAAGGAGTTTGCACTGGTTTTTTTTTAGGGTTTTTAGGTTTTGGAGAGGTTTTACAGAGGGAGGAGGTAAAATTAGTTCAGGGCTTCAACCACAGACTATATAAAATGCTTGTTTTTCCAGCATTGACATGGAGTTCTCGATCAGATTCACACTTCCAATACTACCGCTATGTTATCTACAAGTCACCGTGATCTTTTGGGACTGTAAGTGTCTAACCTCAGCCCAGTCTATTAAAAGCACAGATGATCTGAATTCCCATTTTATATCTTTGCATAGAGTGACATATTAGCTGCTTCTGATGACAGTGGTTTTGTGAGGGGAAAAATAAGGAAGCAAATTCTCACTCTTGTTTATGATTTCAGCCTCTTTATGAGAAAATGTTCAGTGCACCCACTCTTAAATGTAACTCAAGGTTCTTCTTCCACCCTATTTTTTAAGCTTACTGTTCATGGATTTTATGGAAGATGGGTGTTACTGGTGCTGAACAGTGTAGTGGTTATCTATTATACCATGATATAGCTACTGAGAAAATTTTAATAAATAAACCACAGGCTTCAACCCCTGAACCCTTCTAAACCAGATGATTCCCATGGGGGTTCAGGAGTTTTTATGGATGGATACTGTGTTCTCATGAGAATTTTATTAGAGCTCATAGACTTGAGACTGACTAGCAAGAGAATTTATGAGGTTACATGGGAACTATCACATCTTTCATTCCAACACCCCATGAGTTTATAAAATGAACCCTTCCTTAAACTGTGTTATTAAATATAAGAGTTTTAATGCAACTTTAATAAAGTATCTGACGTTGTCAAAGATTTATCATCAGCTGGTTAATTTTACTAGCTTTTCAGTTTTCAGTTATCCTGTGTTAGAGAGTTGGGTAAAGGGTTTTTGCTAAAAAATGAAAAAAAGGCAAGGGATGGGAGGTCATTAGTTACTAAATGCATCAAAGAATGCTTGTCAGGATAGATAATAGGAAGTGTCCCCTATGTATTTGCATAGCTTCTCCTCTGTTTACTCTCTTGAATACTCTCTAAAATTCCTCTTGCTGTTTTGTTTAAATTTAGAACAATGTTGAAGTTCTGTAGCTGCTCATTATCCCACTTGAAATTTAACTTAAAATGTTATTTTGCATCGTGTAGTTCATCTGGCAGGCTGCCCAAGCCAAGAATCGAGGTCTGTGGTAGTGAACTGCAGAGGAAGTGGTCTAAGCAAGACTCCCTTCTGGGGATATTCCAACATTTCATTACATTGTGTGTACTAATGAGTAGAGCAAAAGACTGAGAGCCAGGAAGGGCAGAGTTTTAATCAAATGACTCATGATATGGCCTTCAGCAAAATACGTGACCTTGTAATTCAGCCATCTTAGCTATAACAGTGGGTAAAAATAGGGGTTCAGTGCAGTGTTCAGGCAGAGATACAGATGTGCCTGTTTCAGCCACGTTTTCACGGTCTGCAGTATTTTTCCTGAGCTTCAGAATAGACACCATGGGAGGACAGGAGATCTCCTTTCAGCTGCTCCACAGAAGCTAAAATCAAAGTTTACATGTATTCTTCCGTGAACAAGAGCTTTTAAAAGATGGAGGTCAGTCCTTTGCTCAGCGTGTTTCACCTGTGAGTGATCAGATTTGTTGGTCATGGTGGTGATAAGGTGTCAGGGACACCAGGATGAAGACACATGTTTTGAATGGTCAGTTCAAAGCAGATGCATTCCTGGTGCAGTTTGCCCAACCATGTGGAGCTCAGAGACTATGAGGGCTGCACAGTTTGGGACACTGGAGCCCAAAGAATGTTTTTTAATTGGTACATGAAGCACATCAGTTTTCCAAGTGGCCCTGGAAGTGCTGGCTTGGCCATTGTCCTGACAAACTGTGGTTGTTTAAGGTGTTACAGGCCTTGTTTTAAATCGAGGGTAGGTCTTTGGTACTTATCTAGCTCCGATCTCATTAAGAGCATCCTACTTCTGCTGCTGCTTCCTGCAGCTCTAGCTACTTGTGATAGTCCTTATGGCTGTCTCAGATCACAGCCCCAGAACTCCACCTGGGGAGCTTCAGGCTCTCAGCAGTGTGTGAAAGCATTCATCTGTCCCTGAGATTCTTTTGGATGGAAGGTGTCCTGCAGAAGTATCAATAAGAGCTACCTACCCTGTTTCTGTGTATTTCAGGCCCTAAAAAAGGCACCTGACTGGGTCACTTTACCAAATTCAGAGCCGTCCTTTTTATTTCAGTCCCACATCTACCTGACTGTCCTTCAGAAATGGAAGGAAGAAAACCTGGTGGGATTTGACTGTTTACCTGATCAGCTTTTATACCTTAAAGCCCTGTTGTGATGGTAAAGGACAGAAAGTCAAAGTATCCTTGGTTCTTAGCCTACAGACTTAGCAGAACTGCATTTTTGTGGTGATCGTTCAAGCACAGGGAAAACATAATAAATGCGGCTTGTGTCTTTAATCTTTACTATCTCAAGACAGGAAGGAATGGGCAAGTTAGATAAGGTACTGCCTTTGGTAAATCGATTGATCTATGTATTTTCAGATGTTTTTGCAGAACAGGTTGACTAAGCCTCTTGTGCTTCAGAGAGCAAGTATCCTTGAGTTAACATTTCACTGATCCTGTGAAGATTAAAATAGGAGGAAATAGCATACAAACAGAACTACAAATCACTTAATAAGAGAAAAACCCTAGATTGGCTCGAAACCAATCTGGAAAGCCTCTTTATTGAAGTTATGAAGGTGACCACATAGCAAGATATAATTTCTGGCTTCATTTTTTATATCTTACATACTTGTATGAATTTGTTTCTCTCCTGTTTGACATTCCACATTCACTGGATTTTTTCTTTTTCTGTTTTGGTTCATGTGAGCACAACAGTTTGGAGTTGGATCATTATTCCCCAAGGTCTGCAACAGTCAAGAAGAAAAAGTAGAAATGATTTCAATTTCAATGATACTAGAAGAGAAAAAACTTTGAAGGTACAGGGAACTTATGAACTCGATTTCTGGCACTTCTAGTGGAATTGCGTGCTTTTGAACAGCTCCATAATAAATAATTACCATATGGGTGATTTTCCATCTGCTTAAAGATTTGCATCATATCCTGCTTGGTTTGCTGTGCAGTGCCGAGCCATTCCTATTACATTAAATTTTCTTAACATAAACAAGGACCAATCAATGTAAGCCCAGATATTTTTCTCACCAAGACATTTTCCTATAAAACAAGTATGAATTTAGTCAGCGATCCTTGGTACAATGTCAGGACTCTGATGGGTTAATGAAAATATTCTGCTGTTTTTTAGTTCTTAACAAGAACTTTATGTTTGTCTCAGCCCATAGCATAAGGTGAACAAACACAGAGGCTTGTTTTGTATCTCTGAATGTCCATCAGGTTGTCATTGGAACACATTGCAAACAATGCCGTAAACTGTTAGGAATGGGTGAACAACAGTTTTCATGGGGATATTTACTGGCAAATAAAATTGTTCCCCTCATAACAGATAGTCATATTGCTGGTTATCTGCATCCTTTTCCTGCCAGCCAGTGTCCCAGCAGAGCTGGTGGCTACTGAGCTCGTATCTCTACTAGAACTGCCCTGCTTCATGCTCTGAACAATTTTTTCAGGCTCTAGTGAATGTGTTTCCACAAACACCTGGCCTGTGAAGTGTGCCTGCTGACACAGAGGCACACTTTCATCACCCTGTTCAGGCCTTGCTGCCTGTTTGCCAGCCCTGACTCTGCCAGCTTCTTAGGCTTCTTCAGCCAGCACTACAAACACAAAGCTTACTGACAATTGTGAAGTATTTTAGAGTTAGTTTTAAATGGGGGAAAATAGATTTTTATTGCTGTGACCTGGCCAGGAATTCTGGTTACAATTTGTCTTTCCAAGTGTGCTTCACTGTTTTAGATGTTTTCTAGTGAGAAGTTATTTGACATTTGTCCCATCTGTCAGTAATGAATCTCTGTGCTAATCTAAGATTCTGGTGCCCTGTTCATCCAGCCTGTTTTTCTGCTAGCAAGAAAAGCACGGTTATTTCCCCTACCCATCCACAAAGAAGAAAAAAAGCAGAGAACCTTCTCATTAGCAAAGTTCAAGCTGAGAGAAGAGATGATCTGATCATCCTTTCAATGTGGAAAATTTCAAATGAAAATTGAGGAAACTCTCAAAGAATGTTTTCTAAGGATGTGTGTTTCAGTTGGGGTTTGGATTAAAAGAACGGGAGAAGGAACCTTCTTTTGCTGAACTAATTGATGTTGTGGAATAACACAGAAATGTTTTGGAAATACTAGCCAGCTATTTTCCTTCACAGCCAAAGAAGGAAAACCCAAGGGAACTGTTGCCTTCCTAATTGTGGAAAAGTGCATGAGTGCAACTCAAATATGCCTTTTCCATTTCATTTTAATTTTGCATTATATTTTAAACTTATTTCCATAGTGTGCAAAACATCAGAGAAATTTGAACTCTAGGTCATGAAAGAAATACACATGGATATTTGCAGAAAGTGTCCTCATTGGGTGCTGCTTCAGAATATCATTTACATTTTAAAATTCCCCATCCTCAGGGCAATTACTCTGTAGAAAGTCCATTTCATCAAGTGCACTTAAAGTTTATAAAATGCTCATTAGATATGTTTAAAAATATAGTGTGAGAAAACCTGTTTCTGTTGGCAGTGCCATTTTATTGATTTATCTTTTCAGACATGTTTTTGTTGGCATTTTCATCTGTGTTTGGCCTCATTTCTAATGAACTTTTAACTGCTAAATAGCGGTTATCTGGGACACAAGAATCAAAAGTAGTTAAAGTTCCTCAGAGCTGACAAGGACAGACAGAAGTACTGCTCAGCATTTTTACACAGTAAGCTGTGGAAAAATGAACTGTAATTATCTCCTGTTAAAAAGAGCAAAATAAGAAATATGCCAGTTTAGATTTGAAGTTGGCAGCAGTTCAGAAGGTTGAAAGAATGAGAAATTGTGGAAATTCACTGTCTTATTTTTTCCTTCATGCTTTTTCAATGTGATTTTTTTAGGTTGTGTGCAGATGCTCAAAATTTGTTTGCTTTTCCATCCCTTCATTAACAGTGGTACCATGAAGCCAGTAAGAGAGGCTCAAAAAGGTTGTTATTCTAGACGCCAGGCAAAACACCTTTCTGCCTAACTTAGTAGTTACATAGAGTTCACACAGATGTGGGGAACGAGGAAGCATTAGCATCCTCATTTTACAGACGGGCATTAAAATGAAAAGATGAAGTGTATGGCTCATCTCTCTGACCTGAGCTGCCTGCAGGTTGGATGTTTAATACTGAACTAGTTGCTTAAGCTCCTTCCTTAGTGGAGACAGATTGCTGTCAGTGGTTTATCCCGTCTTAAAAATCTGTATTAGAGTGGATAGAATGGGTTGTCCTTTGATAAGGCTCCTGCTCTATCTCTCCACTGACTGTAAGGGAAGCCAAAGCTGAAAATTCCTCCAGCCACTGCTAGTAAGGATCAAAAGTAGCATAACCGAAACCCCGTATTTTCATGAAACAATCTTGATCAGTCTCAGAGGCAGATGGGCAAACCTCTGCTTATAAGGTTTTCTTAAACCTTCACATGCAAATTTTAAGCATTCCTCAGCCCAAAAAGGAACTGGTTGCATGGCTGGGCTCAGCAGGTAGTGGCTGATGGTTTGTATACTTCCTGAAAGTCTGTAACAAGTGGGGTACTGCAGGTGTCTGTCCTGGGACCTATGCTGTTTAACATCTTCGTCAATGACCTGGAGGAGGCGAGGGAGGGAGGGAGGACATCGCATCAGGTTTGCAGATGACAAGAAAGAGGGATTAGTTTTGTCCCCATCCTCCATAGTTAAACTCAAGCAACTTCAGTGGAGGCTGCCAGGAGAGTTGGGGCAGGAACACATGCCCTGTGAGGAGTGGCTGATGGAGCTGGATTTGTTCAGTGTGCAGAAGACGTGGATTCAGAGGCACCTAACAGCAGTTCCCAGTGACTACAGGGAGGGCATCAAGGAGCTAGGCTCTTCACAGTGGTGCATGGTGGCAGGATGAAGGACAATGTTGTAAGCTGAAAGAGTGGTTCACACTGAATGTGAGGAGAAACCTGTTCCCCACAAGGACAGCCTGGCAGTAGAACAGCCAGACACGTTGTGCAGTCTCCATCCTTGGGGATTTTCAAGAATTGCTTGAGCAACCTGTTGTGATCCCTCTGCTTAGTTGATCCCTCACCACACTACAGAAGAGATATAGGAGAACTGGGAAAGATACAGAAAAGAGCACCGTGAGGAAAGACTGAACAGGCTAGGTTCTGCAACTTGAAGAGAGATGCCGGGTCTGGGTGCACTATGGGCCTAGGAATTGATAATTATTGAGGAGATGCTAAAAAGGGAACGATTAGTCACTGTTCCTTGGAATACAAGAAGTAGAGAGCACTCAACAAAATGATCAGGCAGCAAGTTTGAAAACAAACAAGACTTGTTCATGAGTGTGTAACAACATTGTGAAAGATTTTGTGGACAAAAGTACTAGTAGATTCAAGAAGTGATTAAATGAGTTCATGGAAAATATATCCCTTGGTACACAGCGGTTTGGATGAAACTGTCACCTCAGGAAGTTCCTAAATGCCTGTTTGCTGGAGGTCAAGAGGACGTCAGGAAAGTTCAGCCTATGCATGGCCTTGGTTGCACTCCTGTGTATCTGCTGTTGTCTGCCACAGAAGAGAGTCCTGTGCTGAATGGACACTGGCCAGTCTGACACTTCTAATTACTACCTCACCAGCAGCAACCATAGCCTGCTCCTGTGCCCTGATGAGGGTGAGTGAAGACACCACAAGTTCTGAAGGAAAAGGAAAGCATGTGAGAGAAAGGCAGGGAGTTATGAGATGCACTTGTTATTGACCTGGGGCTGCTGGATAGCTCCAGACTACCGATTTTTTTCCTGTAAAATCCATGTATAAAATTTGTCTTTTTGAGTCTTCTTTGGCAGTTATTAGCATTAAAATATTAGTAAATATGAAACACAGGAGGTGCCATCTGAACATTAGTAAACATTTTTCTACTTTGAAGGTGACTGAGCACTGTCACAGGTTGCCCTGGGAGGCTGGAGAGTCTTCATCCTTGGACATATAAAAAATCCAGCTGCACATGCTTTTGGGCAACTGGCTCTAGGTCATCCTGCTTGAGCAGGGGGGTTGGACCAGACGACTCCAGAGGTCCGTTCAAACCTCAGTCCTTCTGTGGTTGTGTGATTCTGTGAAATAGCAATATTAGTAAATATGAAATACAATTTAAATGTTAGAACTATTAATGTTAAACTATTGAACCTGCCTGGAGGTTCCACAGTATGCCTGAGAAATAAGGGAAACCACGGTCTGTTTAAAGAGAGGTTTTAGTCATGTTTTTTTGCAATATTGCAGTGCTTTACATAACCTACACTTTTATGAGGATTGCCTTGCACCATATTTGGATTTGAGGTGCACATGGGTGAAATCATAACTGCCATCCATCAATGTCATTTTTAAAATGTCTGAGCAGGGCAGAACACTCCTAAGCAAGTATATGAGATGACTCGATAGCCACCTTACGTTCAAAGACAAGTGCCGTGTTTATATAACCATACCTTCCTCTCCAGCACATTGGGCACACAGCTACTTTCACTATCTGTGTATAAACACCAACTTCCGCATTTGGAGCTTTGTCTGTATTCAGCTTTGATGCATTTATCTGGGCAGATGCCCTTAGCTGAGCTCTCAAACAAACACAGCTGTAGCCAGACAGCATGAATTTTACTCCGGGGAGAAAACAGAAGTGTTTGATGTGTCAGTAGCAGGTCTCCAGCTGTGGACTCCTCAGTTTACACCTGTACCTGACTGCTGCTCTGTGCCTGCGCAGAGCAGGTCTGTGCTGCAAGCACCTTGACTAGGCATCAAACTGGTACCCAAGCCAAAAGCGCAGTGTTGCTAATTTATCTTTCTTGTTACATGAGTTTTGCAACCTCAGTACACAGAGTTAACATACGTGGTTGCTTCTAAAAACCAGGTTTACTTGGGTACCTTTTTACTACACTGCAGTCCATTACGCCCGGTAATACAGCATGCCTGTGCTGCTGGCCAGGGTGGGCGGTCAGCAACAGCAGTGAGACTGCTCTGGCTGTACAGTATACGGCAAGGCCGGCTTTTCCAAAATAACTAGATAGAAAGACAAAAGATAGTATTTATTGCCTCTCATTTAACAGAATGAGTCCCGAAACATTGCAATTTTCCATTATCCACTGTGTAATATTTTCCATTGCCAGTTAACATTTTAATTTTATTTTTCCCTAAACAGAAAGGGTCAGGAAAATCAGAAAAAAAAAAAAATCACTTTTATCTCAGGCTTTACCCTAAAGCAGTGTTACCATACAAACTAAATAGCTTGGATACTAAGGCATAGGGATTTGGGTCCAGACGAAATGATGATATAGATAAGATTTAGATGTGTCTATGTGAAGCTACAATTCTGAAAATTACTCCTTCTCAGCACCTAAATTTGGAAGATTCATCAGGATTGTAGCTCTATTAATTTCAAAGCATTATCTACATACAGGCCAATATCCATGTATGTACTTACAAACAGACACACACGTGTATCCGTAGAAAGGGATACATATGCAAAGACTTGACAAACTTGAGCAGCATCACACTTTGTTTACAGAGAGTGGGAGCGGAAAGCGAGGGTCCCTTCCACATCAGCACCGGTGTGGAATCTCAGGGCGTTCCCCGGTGTGGAGTGAGCTTCTCGCAGCAGAGAGACACACCTCCTTTTTCCTTGAGAAACTCCTGCATTTTACACAAATCCGTTAAAGTTAGTTGGAACTCGTCTATTCTGTGTGAAATATATCCACCTTACTCAAAAGCAAAGTTTCATCCTTCCGCCATTTTCAGGTTGTAAGATGTAAAATATATCAGGCCTGTATGAGATGGCCTCATATTAGCTGATGACAATCTAACAAGACAATGTATAGACGAAGAGGGGAGAGGAGAGTTAAAGATAAAATGCTGTTTTCCTGTGCGTTTGACCCCATGCTGAGCTGTGAGGTTTTGATTCTTGCTGTAGTCTTGACTTGGTATCTCACTTGTTGTTGTAACTTTTCTCTCTCTTTTGTTCCTTTATGCTATTTCTTCATATAAATACAAAAAGCACAGCAGTAAGCATTAAAACCAGCGAGATGAGAATGACTTCAGTTGGCTTACAGCGGGGGTGAATTTTCTGCCTTGCCGTAGGCTGAGCAAAGGAGAGAGAAGGTGACAGGACTGGATTTCTTTAAAGTAATCGGATGCAGACCTCTCACATTCCTGCAGCTTTTAAATCATCAAGGCCACAGTGTTTATCTGTCCGCTGTTTCTCATTGTGTGTTGCTCTTATGACCAGTGCTTTAGTTTTCCTGAGACATACTTGAAGTGTTTAGGAGATGGTTTTCTTGATGCAATTCATTGATGAGGAAATTATCACTAGAGGCATAGCTCTCTATGGATCCACGTGTTGCTTTGGAAAGCAGAAATGAAACTTTACGAAAGTGGCACAGTAGCATTATAAACTTACCTGGCAGCAGTAGTTCACCAGCTTGAAACAAAGAGCAGCAGCAAATTAGGCGCTGAAGTTTAATGACCTGAGTAGGCAAGGGAGAGTGAGTGCCCTTTGTATGCAAGACAGGAACTTGTTGCCTTGACAGTCAGTGAAAGTCAGATCAAAAGGCTATTTGAAAACCCTGGCTTTTAGAAGCAAAGATGGGAAACAACATCTTTCTTTTCTAGCTCTGGAGCTGGGAGATAGCGGAAACAACAGCTATTGTATAGATAGGGAGTTATTTGAATTCTCCCTGCTACCTCTGTGCACCTGATCAAACAGCCGGTGGTTGAAAGCCTGATGTACAGTCAGGCTTCCTGCCTGACGTGAGCATGATAAAAATTGTTGCAGCTGAAACATCTAAGAGAACAAAGTTTAGAGAAAAACAGATCCCAGTGAGGAACAGTGAGGCAACACAAAAAGAGTCCTTAAGCTAGGACCCTGTCATTCTGGCCTGTGCAGGCTTCAGAGGAGGACCAAGGAGAGGGAAGAAAATGGCTTTTCTCCGAATATGGCTTGGATGGGATGTACGCAAGCACCAAAGAAGACACACTTCCAGCCCCACCTTTTCTGTAATATAATCTTAATCCACTGCACTAGTACATCAACACCATGTACCCTCTCCTATTAACAGCTGTTGAGGGGTAGGGCTGGGCTGGCCATCATGACAGATGCTCTCTACTAAGCCCTCTCCTTTCGCAAAGCGGAAGAGAAAGGGAATAAAGGAGAGAGGCTTATGGATTGGAAAACTAAAACTGCTTTAATGAAAGTAATAACAATAAAATGTAATATATACAATACCAGTACTGAACTCAACCCACCTGATGGCAGCCGTGTCACCATCACCACTGATGCTGCGGGGCAGGCACTAAGAAAGTCCCAGACAGGACTCAGCAGCAAATAAGAGCTGGATTCTGGAGCTGGATTCTGGAATTGGATTCAGGAATGACAGACTGGGATTGAAGCAGAACGGACAGAGCCCTCCTTGGACACTGGCCGTTGAAGAAGAGAGCTTGTCCCTTGTGATCCCTCAGCTTTATATCAAATATGACATCTATGGGATGGGATACCTTGTTGGTCAGTTATGGGTCACCTGTCCTGTCCGCTCCTCTCCGCAGGTGTGGCCTCTTGCTTTACAGCCCCCCAAAGCAGTACACAGCATTTAGCAGTGACCTGGGTTGGCACAGCAGCAAGTAGAAGCAAGAGCCTTTCTGCACACCAGTCCAGGGCGGTAACTGTCAACATCAAGTGCTGTCACTGCTGGAAGCAGACACTGTCTGCAACAGTGTGCCGTTAACTTCAGCCAGTGCAGTCACTGAGCAGAGACTGACCTGGAAAGTAAAATCACTGAACAGAATCAGTTCTGTCCTAGCTCAAACCAGAATAACCCCTTCCCAGTCCAGGATCCTACTCTCCTACCTGCTACTCTGGAATCCCTCCCTTGCTTTAGTAGCTAGGATCCCTTACTTCACCTCTCTCCATCCTTATTTTTCCCATATTAGTCCATGTTTCTTACTTTTTCCTCTTCATACCTCCTTCTGCAGCCAGACCCAGGGTGTGACTGCAAGGTCGGTTGCTTCCTGCTGCAGGAGCAGGATGGAGAACAGAGACTTGTCAACTATTTGCCTGCACGCAGGGACTCACCAAGAAACTCGACTCAGCAACTCAGCACAGGAGTTGCCACCAAAGTGGTACGCTAAACCTTGGAGATATTAAAAACTTCACTGGACAGGGTCCTGGGAAACCTGCCATATGTGATCCTGCTAGGTGACGCTGGGCTTGGACTAGATGATATCGTGAGGTCCCTTCCCACCTCAACCTTATTGTGAGTATGTAAGCACTGAGCTTGATGATGAGAGAGGCAAGGAGGAGGAAAATTAAACTAACAGCCCGTTTCAGAGTCATGAAGGTGGAGTTTAAACTACATCACTGAGTGCCAGGCCTGATTTTTAAGCACTTGAGCATATTTGCCCGCTGAGCAAAGTTTCTGTGTAAACCTTCATATATTTTCCCTCTGAGAAGAGGCAGACAAGAGAAATATTACCTTCCCTGAGACACTTGGCTAAGGACAGCCCCCAGCAACCTGGGATGCTGGGCAGCAGGAGTGAGGTGTAGGAGGACTGCCAGCTGAGGCATGAGAAGTTGTGTGAACTGAGGGAGGGATGGGAAGTGGCGAGGACATGCATGGGGACAGGTGAAAAGCTGGAAGCAAAATTCCAGTTCAGCCAGCACGTACAGTCCTGACAGCTCTGGACAATCAAATCTGAAGGGTAGTGTGGGAAAGACATGCTCCAGTCTGCGTTCATTAGGAAAATTAACTCTTAAAC